>NW_026114223.1:0-21607 GCF_018139145.2 Gymnogyps californianus | reverse complement strand
CCTCTCAAGAGCAGCCCAGCCACAGAGCAGGCAAAAGCGAGGGCGCTGTGGTTTGGAAACACCCAAGCCAACTTCAACATCTACAGCAGTTCTGAGGGGAAGGGCAAGGGAGCGCAAGTGGAGCTTGAAGGCAGACGTGCATAAAAACTCTGGGATCCCGTCTGTACTCAGAGTGCCTGGTAGAGCACAGTAAGCATTATTTCTTGGTCTAGAGAGTGTAAAGAGGTACCCAAAGGACCCGGCTGCTCAGCCTCTGGACTTTGCTCTTACGCTGCGCTATCTCAAAAATCTAGGTGCCTGCGTCATTTAGGAACAATTTTTGTTCTTGCAAGCCTGTCGATGTCGGTAGGAAAATCAGTCGATCACTCTTGGCATCCAGTTGCTGCGCTATACTAATAATGCTAGAGACCAAAGCTTTGGGGTTTCTTTCACAGCTAAAAGGCAGCTTCCTGAAAAGAGCAGGTGAAGGAAAGCCCTGACAGCCTTTTACCAGCCAGATCAGGAGGTTAAAAAGAGACCGAAAAGAAACCTTCCAAACCAATTTCCCAACATGTTCCCCTCCCCCCCGCTCCCCATGCCTTTTGAGGAGCTGGAATCAATCAGCAGCCGCCTGCCCCGTACTAGGGCATCCCTGGGGTGCGGCACTGTCCTCAGGCAGGTTTTCCACTGCCACCTGCTGTCCTTTGGATGGCGTTTTAGCTTCTACGACTACGGCTCAAGGCTTGCGCTAGATGCCGTGAAACAGTTTGGAGCCATCGACAGTCGCCACCGCCTCTGAGTTGCCCGATGCTCCGCGTCCCCGCAGGCGCCCGGCGAAGCGCTGGCAAGCGATCTCCACCTAAGACCGCACAGTCTTGACACCGAAAGCTTTTGGTTAACCAGAGCTCTTTCAGCGGTGGAAGACAGAATCAGACACACAAATTTTCTGCTCTTCCCATCAAAAGAAAACTCAAGGTCACACTTGAGCAGTACAACGGGAGCGATGTTTTTCCAATTACCGTTAGAAGGCACAGTGCTATCTAGAGCTGTGATGCACAAACACCACTCCGAAAGTTTCTGGGCACTCTCAACCAGCAAGCCAAGAGCTAGCTGGCACCCCCTCCTTGTCCTTCAATACCACCTGTACCAGTCCGCCTGGGTTTTGTTACAGGTATCAGTTTCTTTGAATAGTTATAATGGAAAAAAAATATGGTTTATGCACAAAATATTTCTCATTTGAAGCTGATAAGGCTCTTATGTGGAGACAATTCTCTGAGAAAGGAGTTCTGTGCACAGAGCTGACTCTATATACCCTGGATGCCAATATTTGCTTTTCCCTTTCAAGTAGAAATATTACTTTCCACTTTTCCATTTCAAACAGTAGTGCACTATTAAAGTTGTGTGGTTCCAATTCTTATATCAAATTAATATTTAAATATTTTTTTCTCAACAGTGCAGGACCTGGCATTGTTTTACACTCTCAGCTTCCCTCAGAGAAGTGATAAGTTTCTGGCCTTCACAACTCTAGGTAAAATTCCACATACCAACGGCACCAGCTTGAAAGCCTGGAGGCATGAGATTTTTTTTTTTAAAGTCATAATTCTGAGTACCTAGTTCACGATGTTTAATAACTTGGGATTGGCAATCTTGAAACAACTGAACTAGAAGTGATCAGCTGCAGTGAGATTTTTAAAAAAGATAAGTTTATGCAGTGAATTATTAAAAAAGCAGGCTCCGTTATAGCTTTAAATAACAGCTCAGGTCTCTGAGCAGACATCTAGATAGCTACTTTTTTGGTTATGTGGGGGAGGCAAGGATAAATGAAGAGCAATTTAACGTAAAAACGACCAAGGAATTCCAAACCGATTAGGGTTGGAAGATGTTCCAGCAGTGGAAGCTTTTACTGAAAGCACTTTCCCAAGTTTCCCATGGCATTTTGACTTAAAAGAATGACATTTTTTAGGGTTTTCCTGCTGTAAATATGCAATTCAGTTAAGCAGAAAGAAGCAGTTCTGCTGTCTGACACAACGAGCGTTTCTCCAAACAGCAGTGACTGATAAAATGCAGAAAAAATACACACCACAAACACAATTGAACTTAATGGTTCATCATTTGCTCCCAGCTCTACAGTTCCGGCACCGCTAGGAGGCTTTAACGTATTTTGGGGTTCGCAGGTCCCATTTGCTCTAGCGCACAGGCCTTCTCAGTGGCCTGTGAGGGCCTGCCGGTGCTTTGGTCCCCATTTCACAGGCAGAGAATAAAAGGCTTGGGGAAGCCAGGGGACTTGCACAGAGTCGGACAGGGTCTGCACGGCCATGCCCGCCGCGTGCACCCACGCCAGAGAGCTTTTCCCTGCAAGGGGGCCGGGAGGGCTGCTCCAGGCATCCCCCCCCGGGCAGCGGGAGGTGTCCTCCCACTCCCGCAGATGCAAGATGGGATCACTAAAGCACAGGCACTTCCCACTTCCCAGCTGTAACACCCTCCAAGCACAGGAGAACCTTCACCCTCCCAGCCACCTTTCCAGGTAGCACCTCTTAGCAGCCTCTTTACATGTACCCTTGAGGTGGAGGCCCGCAACTCCAGCTAAGACATCTGGGAATTGCTTACGAGACCAGTCCTGGAGACCAGACTTGTTTAAAGGATTAGACTGAAGTGGTTTGGTTTATGTTTTGTAAGATAGCTTCCCATTTTAATAATTGCCTTTGTCACCCCAGCAGTAGAATTAAAACTATCTCTTCCTTTGGTTGCTGCCTTATTCACGAGCACGGTGCTACGTGTGTGTTTGCCACCGCATCAGCGTGCTTCTCGTTCCTCCAGGGAACTCAACAGGAGCAACCTCTGCTCTGTTGAAACCATCTGAGCAAGATGATGGCCAGCCACGTTCTCCTGTTGCCCGTGGCAATCTTCTGGTCTTGTGGCATAAAATTCTCTTTAAAAAGCCCTGGCAGTTTGACTTGGACGTCGGAGACAGAAGAAGAAGAGTAACAACAACAATAACAATAAGGAAAACAATTTTCTTCTGATTCTGTTGCACTCAGTTGTAGGGCTGTTTCTTCCAAATGAAGCTACCGCTATCAGGCATGCCGAGGAAGATGAGCCGGTTGGCAGCACAGTCACACTGCAAACAAGTGACAGGAAGGTAGAGGAGAAGTCGCAAAAAACGAGGGTGCTTGGACAGGGGTGTATTAGAGGTTTTTGCTAAACTTGTGATTAAATATCCATAGCAACCATGCAATATGCCATCCTCTATATAAAATGGAAGGTATAGAAGAGAAATGGCTTGAGTGAATTTGTTTAGTAAGAAAAGCGTTTGTCTGCAATGTATTAAACCTTTGTTTCCATGTTCATAATCCCTTGCAGTTGTACGCTTAGTAAAACTTCCTAATTTCTTGTCTGTAGTTTGCCTTTATGCTTGCAATGAGATCGATACATACAGCTTGGTAGCCTTTTACTATGGGTTTAAAATTAGCAACACTTTTTCGGTAAACTCTGAGTGAATCGACTCTTTCCATTTTCATTGTTCCTTGGAAATAAAGATTAATGATGAAAAGCTACTAAAAATTGGTGGTACAAACTGGTAGAAGAGGAAGGCGTAGTCTTTTTAGCACTATGGGCAGGGGGATTCGTTGACGGTGCAAGCATGCTCCCAGTAAGTCCAGACTGGTTTTGAAAAGGGGCCAAATCTGAGCTGAGTGGCAGATGGGAAGAGGCTGTCCTTGCAACTTTGTCAGAGAGGGACTGAGGAGAGGCACAGTGGAAAGCACGAAGGAATCGCCAATCAGTACACGTTACTGCACAAACAAGATGTTAGAGCAGGTATCTCTGTAGCAAATCCAAAGGGAAGGTATTATTATTAAAAGGTTACTTGCCCTGAGGGAGACTTATTAGGACTATTTGCCAAATGGAAGTGGACGGTTGAACCATACCCAAGCGCAGTGATGGAGATTGCTATCGCATCTGTTGGCAGTTTCATTCCTGCAATGGCGAGATGCCCAAGCGAAACATCACACAGGACATAATTCTCGCAGCAACGCTGTCACTTAATATTGCAGAATGACCACTGGTCTCATAAAGACAGGCAAAAAGTGCTGACTTTTAGAAAGGCTGTTGATTCTTCCAGCAGCCATTTCTTCATGGCTCTGCATAAAATGTTAATGCCATGACATTTGTCAATAAAACCTCCTAATGAAACAGAAACAGTTACTGAACTAATTCATCCCAGCATGTTCCACTGCAGATCTTTTATCCGTGGGTTTAGGATAATGGAATTATAATGAGATAATGGAATTATAATGAGAAAAATGTGTCATTTTCCAGTGAGATTTAACCAGATGCAGTTTCATCTGTTTATTTAAGAACTTGTGTAGTCCCGTTCACATATTACCTGAACTCAGCCCCGGTATTTAGAAACAGAAATTAATTGTATTTCTTTCACAGACCTTCCACAGGTACAACTGAATGCAAACATTGTTCCGGTTGCTGCCACCTCAAGATTTATCTGTTCTCCTTTTGGCAAATGGAGTTTCCCACTCCCTGTCTAGTGTGCCTGGCTGGGCATTTGAACAAACTAGATCCTAAATAATAGACTGCTAGAGGAGTATCCTGGATTGTAAGCATCAAATCAAATTATCAGGTCAGAAGTATCACATTCAGTGACAGACAACCTCTAGTTACAGGCACCGTCATCTCCGCTACCTTGGAATTTCCTCCGTTACTTTCCTCAATAATTTACATTTAGTAAATACAAAGACAAATAACAGTACGAAACCTCTCAGTGGCATTAGGCCATCTAGTCATTTGCAGACAACAGCAAAAGTGTATTGATATTGTGATGACTGCTTCTGTACGGGACTGGCATAACTAGCTGCTGAGGCGCAAAGACTCTGTAGAGGCACAGCCACGACATTATAATTCATACTGAAGCTCGATTACAACGCATCCACGGCATTTCATTTGGACATCCGATTTCTGGCTTATGGGACATAAGAGGGAAAATATTGTGCTTTTTGGAAAAGTGTCTTTAAAACGAGTGAGGAGAACAGGACCTAATTCTGGTTTTGTCCCTTCTTCGTGTTCTTTTCCCCTTTTTGTGGGGGTGGTTTTTTCCCTGCTCCCTAACTAAAGCTGCCTGTACTCCCAGTAATGGACTAAATTCATTCTCAGCCTGTAGGCATCATCAAAGAGGAAGACGGGACTGAAAATGAAGTGGCAAGTGATTTCCAAGCACACCCGTGTGTCCACACCAGGGCTTGTCTTATTAAATGCCTGTTCATGAGGAGGTTTGCTTGTCTGCTTCCTTGTTTTTCCCCATCAAAACCGTCTAAGAGCTTTGGATTACCTGTCTTTACAGTTCCACAGACAGCTAAGCAGAAGGCTTTTACAACTGAAATTTTGAAAACAAGTTCAAATAGTGTATTTTAAAAATATTTTAAATGAATGTTTTGTCAGGACCAATGCCAGTTAAGGTTCATACAGTTAGGGAAAGGGACATCTCAATGTCATTAGCAGAGTCACAGAATACCTCCCCTTTCTTGTTTAGGTCAGACTTCAGTCAATTTTTTCTACGGGCATCAGTTTCCACTCATTCCCACAGATCTTTAATCAGCAAAACACTCACCATTAAAGCAACGGTCTTGAAACTGTGTTGCGTGCTCTTACGAAAGGTAAGCCGGCCTCATTTTCAGCTGCTTCCCAAAGAGGTTTCAGTTCAGCTGTAGTCTGAGCAGACCTTCCCTCCTCAGAATTCTTGCTTGTAATCGTACCCATATTATCCATCCTGAATTTTTGGGGGGAGACACCTTTTAAGCCCCTCATGTCAGTTATTTTTAATAAACTTTCTTTTTTCTTGTTGGTTTGCATTTCAGCTGTCAAGGTTGTTGTTTCCCATTTTCAAGACTTTTACCTTTACATTTTCTATTTATATTATTGATCTACCCTTGGGCGGCTGAAACTGCCCTTGGGGCTGACAGCTGACCTGGGCAGCAACCTGGCTCTTGGAAGTGGAATTAGATTAAAAACTGGGGAAGCATTTTATTAAAAAATTCATCCCTTTCTCTGTCCCTTACCTCCTTCTCTCCCTCCATTCTATCTGTCTCCCTTCCTCCATTTCTCTCTTTCTCTTTCTCTTTCTCTTTCTCTTTCTCTTTCTCTTTCTCTTTCTCTCTTTCGCTTTCTCTTTCGCTTTCTCTTTCTTTTCTCTCCTTCCTTCCTTCCTTCTTTCCTTCTTTGCTTCCTTCCCTCCCTCCCTCCCTCCCCTCCCTCCCTCCCTCTTTATCTACCTCCAACTCTCCATCTCTGTCTTTCTCTTTTTTACAGACCTGCAGGCTTGTCTTTATCCCGTACTACACAGCAGTCCCTGCGCAAATGGTGCCACTGACTCGATTCTTGGTTTTTTCATTCCTCTGAACAAAATGTATATTCTTCATCACACATTATATATATATACACACACACACACACACATATATATGACTCCACACATGTATGGTATAGTCTGCTTCAGAGAGGAAGAAAAACCAGCTACGGTCCTCTTGGGAGAGGTGGGCGATGTGTCCCGCTTCGGTGCAGACATCTGCAGCTACCTGTCTCTGGGGCACAGCGTTGGAGGGCGCTGACATCGGAGGTTGCCACCGTCTGTCCCCAGCCCTTCTCCCACCTGCATTGCCACCCATGGGCTCCCTTCTGCCCTCGGGAACGTGGACCGGCACCAGGAAATCCTGCCCCAGCGGTCTGCAGGGACGCCGAGCGGCACCCCGGCTTTCCCTCGCCACGGGGTCCTTTGGGGGGGCTCGGGGCGAAGGAGCCATGAGGCCACCTGCATCCCTCCTGCCTGCTCTGACGTGAGGATGGAGTCACGGCCCCGTGCTGCAAAAGCCAACACCTGACCTCAGCAGCCCCGCTTTAATTAGCTTTTTTCCCCTCTCCATCTCTTTTTTCATGTGCAGTTCCCAGATTCCTTCACAGTCAGCTGTCCCTTTTATGCCTTCTGGAAAGCAATATATATAGCGCAGGGCTATAAATAAGACTAGCAATGTCATGGTAACCATGGTAACCGCTAGGCTTCAAACACGGATGTGTGTGAGATTTATAGGAGGCTGCCCTCGACTTTACAGCCAGATGATCGGTCCTTTTTAAAATTACACTGCTTGGAATTCAGATTTCTCACCTGGCACAAAAATTCTTTTATTTTTTAAATACGAAACAAGGAACTGGAGGGCTTTCCCCTTTTCTAAAATAAATGACTGTTGAAAAGAATGCCTGAAAACGGATACCTTCTTTGGATGCTGATCGCAATGATACTTTGAAAACTTTTTCATTTCAGGTGAAGGGAGCAGCCGTTCTTGCTCACCATCCCTTGTAACTGCTCTGTGTCATCTCTTGTTGTGAGGGATAATTCAATTCAGTGCAAGGACGAAATGGACGTATTCTGATCGTTTGTGCTGGGCAGAATACCAAAGGGTCAATTTCTTGAAAATAAATGCAGCAACTGAAATTCAAGGAAGACTCCTCTGGGGCCTGTCAATAGCTATACAGTTAAAAGGTGCTGCTCGCTTCCCCAGGAGAAGTTGTAACTCATGACACAATTCGCACGTGAAGCAGAGGAGGCCTTCGGGTACCTGTGCAGCCCTGCCTCTGCGGCAAAGCAGCGACATCCACGCGGACAGTCTCTGTGGGCAGTGGCCGCACACTGGTTTACGAGGGGGGTAAGCACCGGTCTGCAGCTCCAGCCCACACCTGCCGGCACGCTGTGCGCCCCTGCCTCCCGCAACAGCAAAGCTGTGTCTGCCCGTCCCTCGGAATTCATGCAACCACAGCTGCTCACCGCTGGCTGCACCAACCCGCCTGGGAAGCAGGGTGGATGCTCAGATAGCCGGTCCCCGCAGACTTCCGCACGGCTGGCCTGCGACCTGTCCCTGCCCGGCGACAGCGTGGGCATCCCTTGCTGTGTGTCCCCGGGAGCTTCTCCCCACCGTGATTTATCACTCTGCCCTTGTGGACACACTGATCCCAAAGTCTACAGCAATCCCTCAGGTAGTGGCACTGCAACGTGTTTGGGACCGTCGCTGGGGAATGGCCCAGCATTCTCCTTAACTAGTCCGGACGACGATAATTACAGCAGGGGACCTGAAGCTCTTCAAGGTAAGGACAGATATCCACAGGTAAATAAACTGATTGCAAAGTCAAACCGTGAGCAGAAAGCACTGACAGGTTGCATCTCAGGAAAAGCTCTGGGAAAAGCCAGACCTGAGGGGTCCCTCCGCACACGATTCCCATGTTACAGAGAAGGAGTACCATCACCTCCCTGCTCCGTGGAGGTGCTAGCGAACTCGTCAAGACCACAGAAAGAGGGGAAAAAAACCCACAGTCTTAGTTTTTTCCTACCAGGATCCTGCCATAACTGCTGCAGCCAGCTCAGTGCTGCACACCGAGCTGGACTTTACAGGGGCATCCCGTGCGAGCAGTTGGGTAGAGAGCCTGGTGAGGTCCGTCTCCTCTTCACCGCCCGGGAAGAGAACAAATTGTACGTGCTTCTAGACAGTGGTTGGACATGGGGAATATAGGGCTCCCCCAGCAGTAAAACTGCTCTTGTTCCATGAACTTCGGTAAGAAGAAACCTGTGCTCTGCTAGCTGAGCTCTTTGTACTAACGCGCAGATGCTGCTTGGACAAAAATATGAAGCTTTCACCGTCCCAAAGATAGTTCAGCTTGAACAGTTGAGAGACAGATGCTGCAAAATGATGCAGCTCTCCACAGAAGGATTTGGGAGTGGCATCTGGGAAAAGAAGTAATGCACCGCTGTTCCATAGTTTCAGGTTTGTTGGCAGCCCCTGGGAGATTAATTTGGGGAAGGAAACAGCAATGCGCGGCGTATGGATGTTTCAGCTGTTCTGCAGACTGGCTCTGCAGCAAATGCAAGCTTTTTGTGATTGGAAAGAAATGGGGGTCCATTGGAAAATGTTGCTTGCACCTATTTTGTGTGTGTGTGTAAACTGTGCAGCACTGGGGGGAAGCAATATGAGTCAGACTGTTTCTTTCCACTCCATTGAGACTTGCCGAAGGTCTGAGTTTATACAAATGCACCGCAGAAATTTTTCTCTCTTCCAGCAGCACACAAGGCATGCATGCTACCTCCAGCAAAGCCCTTGTCTCTGCAATTTTTGCTGCCTTCAGCAGGACGCAGGTTCAGCAATGCCCACCTCAAGCACCTGCGCTCCATCTGTCAGCAACGAATGCTCTTGAACTGACAGAAGTGCCACCGGCAAGATTCACGGTGCAACGCGAGAGGCCCGCTGTACCAGCCCGGTGACCCGTAACCATCGCCACAGATTTTCAATGAGAGTGCATTGGGGTGTTAAAATGGCCGTGCTCCCCTTGATAAGCAAGGGCATAGAAAGGTGGCAAGGACACAGCAGATCGATAAGAGTTTTAAAGCTGCTCTGTGCAGATGGTGAGCCTTGATCTTGCAAGCAGTCACAGGGTAGCATTACAGCTATCCGTTTTCCCATTCACTCCGGCGGGATTTCTGATGCCAGTAAAGTCCTTCGTCCGCAATGCCAGCCCCGGTGTCTGTTGGTCAAGAATTTAGAGCCTCTTGGCGGGCGCACGCTCAACCGTGGGGAAAATACAGCCTTCATCACCTTCTTTCACAGACAGCTGTCAGACTTGTTGCTGGTACGGAATTGCCAGGCTCTTGCACCTTTGTTTCACTCTGGCATCAGTAACACGTCTCCACATTGCTGAGGTTTATGACCTATGAGAAAACACTAGTATGCCCTTGAACTTTACAGCATGGACTTGTGTTAGAATAACCTCTCTGCCAGAGAGCAGTTATCCCGTCATTCATTTTGAAACCTGCTTCCAGACAAAAGCAGAGCACTGTGTGATGCTGTGAACGACCTCAGGACAAAGGTGAGCACAGTCATTTCCAAAAGACCTCAGACACCCACTTTCCAGGCCCTTTCCCTTTCCTTAAACAACAGAGCCACTTTCTTGCTTGTTTTCAACTGACCTTGCTCGGCTGAAGGCAATAGAAGACGTTGATTTCCACTGGCTGAGGTTAAAGAAATTGCCAATAGCGGGGGAAAGATAAGGAAACATGGTGGAGCATCCTTTCTTCCACTCTCACGATTTCTATGGTTCCAGTCAGGCATTACAATCATTCATGACATCTTTTTTTCTCTTCCCACAGACTCAGACTAGAAACTTGGGTTCATCTACAGTTCCCCCAGTTCCTGCTTCATTGTGCAACTGGCCATAAACCATTCAGAACAGAGACGAGCAGCCTGCCTATCTGCAATGGCTTCTGCATGAGTCTGCTTTATAGTTGTAGCAGGTTTACAAAGAGCAAAGCGTTGGAGGCGAGTAGCTTGCAAAGGTTTTCTCTCAAAGCAAATTTCCTCTCTTACATTTCAGGGTAAACAGCTGGCAAAAAGAGCTGCCGTTTCCGTGCTTAGGGACCCAGAGCTTGCTCCACTGTTGGCTTCCCAGTTTTTCCCTCATGTCAGGGGAACTCGAGGCTGGAAAGAAATGCCATCGGAAGAGCCACACTTGGTCCTCCAACTGCACAAAGAAGCAAAATGCTCCCTGTGACGTTAATGAGCTGCTGGTAGAGATCGGTGCAGCGTATGGTCGTTACCAAGGGGCAGGAGGCCTGATCTGATAGATTTGGGACACATCCTATTCCATTTGTGCCACCCAACACCTGCCCCTCATCATCTTCAGCCTCATCGTTACTCTGCGAAGGCTGAGCTTTGATGTAAGAAATTTCTGGCAGGGGCTGAATTTTGTCCTGTGATTCACACACAACACCTGGGTCAGCAGAAGCCAGACTAGCCCGGGCAACACGAATTCTGAGCAATTTGTATCTGAATTCACTTGACTCCAGCAGAAAATACGCACTTGATTTTCAAAAGTATTGAGTCACCTGTCGATGGGTGGCTTTGCTTCTGAAATTGTATTAAGCGTTTCTTTGCATCTGTTGAAGCCAAGATCCATTTGACAGTCCGCCCTGCACGTCTGAGAAAACATCTGACACCAGCTTTAAAGAGGACGAGTAGCGTCTGTCTTCTCTGCCGAAAGCAATTTCCTCATTTCCGTGAAGGAGGAGACGTACGGCAAGGGCGGCAGGACTTTTTGCAGCCGCAGCAGCTGAAGCAGAAGGAACTTCTCAGCGTGGGCTTTCTGGACCCCAGGCTGCCGATGGACTACGTGTACAGGAGCTTTGTGCTTTCCGAGGCATTGCCTCCAGGAACCGCTTTCATGCAGTGTTAGTCCCTGCCTGCACTGTGCTCTCCTGATCACCTTATCCCATTCCTTCCCTACTTTCTGCTTCAGTCTTTTGGGGGGATTAGGATGTGCTGAAGCCCTGCTTTATTGACGATAACAATGATCTCCATAATAAATTGACTTGATCCAGGAAGACAGATGGAAGGGAAAGTGGGAAAAGAACTAAAAAAGGGCACACAGATGAATAGTTTGGAAGGGGGGAGAAAGCAGATGGTGGATGAAATTCATTACGTTAGAGTAACCATATTGATCCCCTCCTTTTCTCCCAAGCTGCAGCTAACTTTTGCGGCTCCTATTTGCAATGCTGCTCCCCCCTGACTGGCAACTTCCTTTCACATTTGCTGCCTTCACAACGCAGCCCTTGGAGCACGCTGACAGCGGCTCTTTGGTTTACCTGTAACAAAGCGAAGCCACAGCCGAACCGCCTTTCCAGCTATGCAACCAGCCAGCAATAAATTCAGGTGGAGATCCAGCTCTTGGAAGGCATTCCTTGCTGGTTTTAGCCATAGTGAGACTGTTCATTGGAAAATCGGAGCATGTGTCCTTTTTTTGCCCAGGAGGTTAGGGAGCCACTTGGGTACAAAGCTTGAAAGCTCAAGTCCCTCTGAAGTTCAGAGAGGCTGAAGTGTATTTTGGGGAAGCTCCAGCAACGGTCACATAAACCCATCATTTCTCGGACAATAATCCAATTCCTCCTGTCCCACACCGACGGCTGCTGGAAGCGGGCAGGATTCCCTGGAGCAGCTGCATGAATCTGGACAACATCCGAGGGGTTTCAGACACGACCCTGCCCTGGCGAGCGGTGCTGCGGCAGAGGGAGCGCCTGCACGGCAGAAGAAGGGGCTTCCCAGGTCCGCTCACCACAATGAGACGAGCAGAATTTGGCAGGGAAGCCACCCTCAGCCACCAGCAGCGGACACCTCCCTTTCCCAGCACCGATCGCCTTCCCAAACGCTTGCAGCTCCTTTGGAAAGGCTCAGCACGCGTCCCCCCGAGGCTGGGACCCTCCTTGTCGTGCAGCTGTCGAGCCAGCAAGGCAGTGCCAAAGCCCAGAGGGGAAACTGGTCCTAAACCGAACGCAGGGATGGACCGAGGCACGCTGAAGGAAGTGCTAAGGCAGGAATTAAGTTAACCGAGCTTTGGATCTGGCCCATAAATGGCTTGTACATCTTAGTGCGATGATTTTGCCTGTTGCTAATTTGACACTAATGAATTTGACTAACTCTACGTGTTGTAGAACTGTTGATATCAGGGAAGCAAATGTTTAATTTAGAAGCTAATTAAAGAACATCAGGCTGCGGTCAAAAAATGCAGCAGGATGAAATGGGTATTTGCCCATCTCTTAGGTTTCATCATTGTCGGTGGAAGAAGGCAGGCTTGGTAGCCTTAGGAAATAGATCCTGGGCGTGAGCGAGGAGCAAGAAAGACAAATATTGCTGATTGACATAACTAATGCTGATTCTTTTTTCTCAAGGTGTTGGTGAAGCTCCTACAGTGAGCAATTAGAATATTAAGTTTCCACCTTGTTTAAAGGATTTTAGAATTTGGGGCTCAAAATGTACAGAGTATTTAAAAGTAAGTGCTGACCCCTAGCCAAATGCTTTTAAACTGGCCGTAAAAGGTTACTTTGTGAGGATACTAACTATATTAAGATTGGATTGCTTTTTTAAGAAACTTTGATTAGAAGTACTGCAGGAGATTTCATTTGGAGCTTTCATTAGAAGGAAGATTTAGGGACGCTTTGTACATGTGTGCACTTGTGTACCTTTCTTTCTTTGTAACATGCTGCACGTGTACACTCTCTGTAATTAGCTATAGCAATAACTTGTGCAGGCTACATTGCTTCTCCAGCTCTTAGTATCCATTAAAGCAATTATCAGGAGAAGTCGGAAGAATGCTTAGGCTGCAGTTTGCAGAATTTATGTTTTCAGGAAGCAAGGGTAGGAGAGCGTGTGCTTAGCATTCACCACAAGTACGTACGCAGTCGCTCATTGAGGTAAGGAGAGGAACACGCAGACTTCCTCCAGCTGGAGCTGCAGCCACCAGTCCTTGGGCATTGCCACTGAAGAAGGAGCAGGGTCCAAACCAAGGACAGATTTCTGTGAACCTCACTTTACAGGGTTTATCTCGATGACTGTAGTGTGCCCAGGGTTTCTAAAAGCCGGGCATTGAAAGAGCCCGTTCTGATTAAGAGAATTAGGCTGGATTTGAGCTTATAGCCGGACATCTGTTCTTTCCACCTACTCCTTCAGAGACTCATCTGCGGGGCGTGTTTCCTCAGGGCAACTCTCACAGCTGGTGTGGCCACAGAAATTAAGAAGTTAACACTGATGTGGGAAAGAGAGAAACTGCCGTGTCACTGCAATGTGCTACACGGTTGGGGCGACTCCTGCTCCGTACATAGACCTCTGGGTATTCTTCGGTTGACTCATGGGAGGTGTCATTCTGAGAAGGTATTTCCCCATGTTATTTTGGGGTGGTAAGTTGTCTCATCACCTTTGTTGCGTACCCGTACCCATGTTATGGGGTCTGTCCTGGGGTCCTTGTGACGCTGCTGAACCGAACTGAAGGTTTGCAACTGACTTCAGTGACTGGTGCATCGAGTCCTGTTCCTCCTCGCCTGCCACCCCTTGTCTGAGATGTATGGACAAGTTTAACTGTTACATTGCAGTGCGTCTGATGCCCATGTGGCCCCGTCACCGCTACGCTGTGCACAGAGGCTGAACTATTTGCCGAGTGGCTCAGGAAAGAGGTGAGCCCAGGTCTCCCCAGCTTCAGGCTACCTGTCAAACACAAGGATGAGTGGTATCTGAAGGATGCTAGCCTTGGACTTCTGTTCTACCAGAAACCCAGGGAAGTACAACCCCTCGTGAGGAGACATACAGTGGCTGTAAGATGAAGGCACAAGTGAGAAATACTGCAAATCACAGGGGAGGAACGGGGGAAGTACGAGAGGGCAGCAATTACAACCGGACATGGGATGCTCGTTGCATTTATTGTACTAAAGAATTTGAAATGTTCGTCTTTCCAAACCAGGTTTAAAATTCAGTCTTGAATTTGTTGTTTATTTGGTTGAGTTTGGGGGTTTTTGCAAGCTGATTATCTGGAAGGAAAAAAAAGAATTAAAAGGGCCAGTTGAAAATCTAGGGTTGATTTTGACCTTTTAAAACTCCAAAGAAAAACACAAATCTTTTTTGTACAAATTCACCTACTTTCTAAAATGGCCAATCTTTCTGAACTGGGACACAAACCCAGAGGACTTTAAAAACTGCAAAACCTCTTTCAGCTGCAGAGGGACTGAAACGTGCATCAAAGTAATTTTTCTTGTAAAGTTTTGGTTTTCGACAGGGTGTGCTTTCCAGTTAAAACAAAGTATTGACTCTGATAATTACCAACCAGCAAAGCACAGCAGTGATGGACATAACTGTCGGCTTCTGCAACACTTGGAATACCTTTTTGCTGTTCTAAACTTCTCTCGTTTTCATCTCCAGGCTCCTTCCCACGGCACAGGATGGGTCCCTTCATCATTCTGCCGTGCTTGGGTGCTGCTGCTGCAGAAGCATTATATTCTCACCAGCCTTCCCCAGTGTTCAGGTAAGGTTTCAGACCCCATCCCATTCAACTGAAAGCCACAGATGGCATTTATAGATCCCTGCGTGTCATCCAAAGCTCAAAGCTGCACTAGGGTATGGCAGGCAGGAGAGGGGGGAACTTCTGCTCTCTGCTGCAGGGTCAGACAGGACCAGCCAGGGCAGGGTCTTGTCCCACTGAGCCTCCATTCTGGTAGACAGATTGGAGCCCACGGGGAGCTCCTTTTCTTACCCCTCCTCTTCAGCATGTGTATGCTGCAGCCCACGTCCATGCCATCACAGAGGTGGCCATGCATTAAAGTAACTTTTTTCCCCCCTTCCTTCCTTTTGGTGAGCAGAAGTTGTCAGGGTTACGATCCACTGGGATGAGCAGATCACTCCACAGACCTTCCTGGCCTCTGCTTTCTTCCATGGCTGTGGCACCCCCCACCACTTTCTGCCAGAAGACACGTGTGGAGCGTTTTCCTTGGCGGGACGGGGTCCTTGCGACCCACTGGGCACAGGTTGCACCGGTCTCTGCCCAAGGCACTCTGAGATCAGGTTCGCGTGCTGCTCTCCGAGTATCTGTGCTTCAATTAAAAAGTTGGTAGAAAAACGGGAGAGGTCGCATCAAGGACACATCAGATGATAGCATGTAGGGGCTGCAGAAAATCCGTGAAGATGAGAGACTTACAGGAATCTGCCTGATTCACTTATCAAAAAGGAGGCTGATCTATGACATGGTTGCTGTGGAAGAGTACCTTCGTGAGGAATCATTTCCAGGTACTGACCTTGCCTTTAACATAGCAGAGAAATGGATAAAAAGAATCCATTTCTGAAAGTTAATGTCCAGTCCAAATGAAAAAATAGGACATTTTTGAGCGGAAATGACAAATAACTCCATTACAACCTGATGCACAACAGGGAAAAATTTTTGTCCTCTCAGCAACGTTCACAAGCTAGAAAAACTGTTTCCCATCCTACTTAGAGCAACGCGGACCAGAACAAACCAGGGCCACGAGTTCTGCTGGCAGCCTTCAGGTGCTGTTTTATTGCTACCAATAAAACACAAGCTGTCTTCAATTGCAGAAAGGCTTTTACTTTTCCATGAACAAGTGTGCCTCAGTAACAACAACAAAAGCTAGACCGCATTAACTGATATTGCTACAGCGCTTAGAGAATACATTATATGGATTAATAGCTTTGGGAAGGTTTAGTTTTTCCATGCAATTCCTTTTCAGATAAGATCCTTGAAAAGCAGTGCTTCAGAAGTAAAGAGGATGAAAAAGCTGTGACCTGTCTTTTCGAAAAATGCAAACGACATGGAATAACAGCAATTCCTCAGACATACTGCTGCAGTATAACTGGAGGATGTTCAGACATGCCTTCTAACGTTGAAGTGCTTATTTGTTAAGATTTTCAGTGCCAAATACAGCATTCAAATACCCTTTCTTCCGTTACTAGCAATGGGAACTGGGCACCAGGGTGGCCTAGAAAGCTTCAGGAGTCTCCCTTTCTCTTCACATTAGGACTAATAGAAGGCATTTATCCTGCCGCACACAGCTGATGCCAAGCTTTTGTGCCTTTGCATCTTGGCAGGAGGCAGTAGCTGTGCTGCAGTCCTTTTGTGATTTTTTCATAAATCACAGTAGAGAGGAGCGTTGGTCATGGTTATTGATCAGCATCATACAAAACCAGCAGCCTTGATAAGGAGATTTTGGGACGTTTCTAATGCCACCTGTAGATCAACACCAAAAAGCCACTGTTCAGAGTGCTCAGTTATGCTGTTGACATCCAAACAGGAGCCCAAGCCCTCTTTAGAGAAGAAGCTGTCATTAAGAGCTTTCTCAGCTCTTTGGAAGCCCCTTTATTTGCAATAATTTGTTACAGCTCATAGGCTGGTGTTTCTGCAGCTCACAGATCATCCTTCCGGGCGTAAGGATGGCCATAATAAAAATAGAAGTGTCACAGGTCACGTTTCTACACTTTCGCCTAATGGGATAATTTAATGTGCTGTTAAGGGCTATAGAGCTCTCCCATCCTCCCTAAACCCAGTTCTAACAATGTGAGATTTGAGGAAACAGAAGTCTCTGGTCTGGAGCTGTTATTTCTTTTTATCGCTTGCTTTTGCCACTCTGCAGAGTGTAAAATTCAAGATTAGTTTGAGGTTAGTTTGGATAAGCATAAGTACATCACAGAGAGACTTCAATTGCCTCTTTCTGCCTTACAAAGTCCAGTGGTGTTCAGGAAAAAAATGTGTAGAGAATTCATGGGCGCTATTTGGGTGAAGGCTTGAAAGCCAATGCTTTTAAAGAGCATTCATTGCAAAGCAACTTCCACTTGAAAAATCTTACAGCTTCTTTTGGGATCCTGAGCCTTCGACAGCAATGAAGTATTTTTGGAGATCCTGTTTTATTCTGGTTTTACTTTTAGCAAATGGGGCAAAAGTATTTAATGCAAAATAAATTGCATTTGGTTATAAAGGTGAGCCACCAACCTCTGTTCTCTTCTGCTACTCAATCTCTACTCATCTAAGTGCACATAAGGCATTAAATCTATGATTACGAACCAGTTTTTAGGTTTGCCTTCTGTAGCATAACCCTTGAAATTCCTGATAACTTCCAGCTGTTCTTGCGTGCTTGACAACTCTTTCCATGTATACATAAGCAAAATGTTGTATTCTTTGTTCTGGAGTCATTTGCTTTTTGCTTTGCTTGGTACTAGGAAAATGTGATCACAGTGTCAAAACTAAAACACGGTAATATTTCACAGCTTTTTCGTAAAGTGGTAAAGTCCTTGTTACAAGGACCTTCCAGTTTGTGAAGGATCAACTCTAGTGGGGCTTCATTCTCTCCACGTACAGTGGCCCAGAAGATGCACAGAATATGTACAGTTCCAGAACAGGTAACTAATATTCAATAAGAGAAAATGGCTCTTGGTTTTAGCATCATTGAATGCCTTTCTGAAGCCTTCAAGCCCCTGTGTCAGCCACACTCTATGTGTATTGCCCAGAAAGGAGGGATGTTTTCGTTGTGGTCTGCAGTTATCCTCTAAAAATAAAAAAAAAAGAAGTCATCACATTAGCAATATAAACAAATGGCTTTAGCAACTTTTCTCCAACCACTGTTCAACACACGGGGCAAACAAAGAACCACAAGTAAAAATATTACACGCACCTCAAAAAGGTTTCTTTTTACGCAATTTCCGTTAAGGAAAAGCTATCAGTTCCTCTTTCCGTTGCCACGCCACAACATAAAGCAGTCCCTGAGGCCCTTTCAGAAAGACGCCTGTCCCTCTTCACCTCGATGGGGGACTTTTCCTCTACGTGGGGTCAGTGCAAGCCCCTTCCCACCGGACACCGGCTTCTCCAGTTCACCTCTCAGGGCATCCCGGGTGACTGTCTGTCACACAACTGAGGCACAAGAGATACAACATTTCCATCAGGGTGTACTCGAAATGAAACCCATATTTAGCCTATAAACACGGCAGCTTTCCTCCAGCCAAAACGTGCTCAGGGACGACTAGGTGTCTTGGCTGAGGCAACGCTCTCCTGAAATGAAGCTGGAAGCCACGTCCTACTGACGTGGCGCAACAGCAGCCAGAAGAACAAGGACCGACTGCTCTGGTGGGTCACCTCTTTGTGCACAAGCTGCTGGCATCTTCCCGAAACAAGAGGTACCGGCAAGAGGTGGTGATTTTGCCAGCTGCTGGGACCCAGCTTTCTGCTTTAGCAGCTCTGGTGTTGCTCTGCTCTTCCCAACGCAGACAGTTGGGATCTTCTACCACGACAGCGTAGCGGCTTTTCAGAGGACCGCAGCATCTGTTCTGTGTCAGCTCTGGACTGCCTGGAAAGTCCATGAAGCTCTGCCACATGGGCAAAAAAACCCCAACCAAACCTCTCTTTGGCCATTCTAGGAAACAAATGACAGACAGACTTCAGATTGCAGATGTTGTGCCGTGAATATACATACACGTACCGAGGCCATTTTCTATCACGTGAGTCATATCCCAATAAACACCCGGATCTCTAGTGACGAGGCTCAGATGGGCTGTGGCAGCAGTCAGTACGACTGGCAGCAGTCAGCCTGTGCAGAAGCGTTCTTGGTCTCTCCACCGGAGCGATATCAAGACTCCGCAGCCAAAGAGACCGACAATTCATTACGCCACTTTCAGAGCTTCAAGCCAGAAGGGAACTACCAGATCTGACGTCTAAATACCAGGCTCGCCCAGACAGCCTGTGCTGAGACCAACGTCTGCTGTTAGACCACAGAATGCCCTTCCTGTGGAGATTAAAATGTGTGTTCCAGGCAGAGGACTTCTTCACCGCTGTTTTGGCTGGCTAAGCACATCTTGCAGGCAAAGCAAAGCTGAGCTTACAGCTTGGTCCGACAGCCACGAAGAGGCTCAGTGTCTCTCCTCTGACTTCACTGAGCTGTGGATGCAGTTTTTGTGTCCACACACCACCCTCTGCAACTTTGATCCTTCAAGGGACTGAGCAGGAGCAGAGAAAAGAACAAGCCTTCACCAGGCTGGCATTCACATCGTTAGCCGGGGCAAGGTCAGCAAAAGGGAAAACAGTCCAACAAAGTCATCGGTTAATTACGGGTGCGTTTTGTTCAACTGGCATGGTACAAAGTCGCACCAACATCAAGAGCTTCCCTCTCTCAGACACACCAGCATCCGAGCTTACATTGTCCACCACGTGGTACTGGTGTGGTGCTCATTAGCACTTTTTACGCCTGTAGGTGTACGTGGTTTGCCATAGTTAGTCATACTGCAATTAGGAACTCGGGTTACGAAGCCAGGCGATGGTTCTTGCTCAAAAAGCCGTTCAGTTTAGCACTTCCGTTGTCCCTCTTCGGCACCAAGTTTAGCGTTGGCCTAATGTTTCCTAATGAAGCGCAGGCGTTAGATTGCAGCGGAGCTTTGATCTTAGCACTGAGATATTATGAGGCACGCCAGCTCATCACAGGAAAATTCACATCTGTGATGCATTTCTTCTACACTTTACCTCTCTCCTGCCTTAAGTTCTCTTGGGGGAAGCCAGAACTGTACATTTATTAATTCAAAATGTACATCTCATCCCTGGCTTAATTGATAATGCCCTTTTCCCGTCTGCCTTCAAGGTCGAGTATTTGCCTAGATGCGTGCAGGATTCCCAGCTTTGAAGCAAGGTCTCATTGTGCTGAATGCTGATCAGGGCAGATGGTATGGGCGTTCTCCTTTCAAATAGTTGATAATCTGGATATCAGATGAAAATGGCGGGTAAGCAGAACAGACAAATGATCACAAAATGAACTGGAAAAAGAAGTGTGTGGATAAATTGAGAAAAAACTGCTGTAATCGCAGTTTTAACAGAATGGTTATTTTCTCACCGAAAACGTAGGTAGTGTGAGCTCAGGTGTCTTTTGCCGTCCTGCAACTCACTTGTGAGGCATTTCTGCTGCTACCTGAATTTTTAAATTTAAGGATATGCCATTTCGCTGACTTCAGCAGAATAAGGATGAACTCTTCCTATCCAAAACTGACTCTTCATGGGTAAAGCACTGCCTGCTTGCTTACTCTGGGCACGTGCTTGAGCTACACAGATGCGCTGCTTCCACGGATACGCTTCCATGCTGTTACACAAGAACTGGCTGATGCAGTGCAGACAAAAAGAAGCCAGTAATTGACCTGGTGACAGATTTAATTTTTTTATTACAAGTTTGAAATCAAAAAAATGAACCTTTTCTTGTGGTATCATTCAAATAATATACCTCAAACACCCAAATCTAAGTTCAGTATCTCTTTTGCACTGTAGTAACAGGGATGCCATGCAGCTCTATCTGCATTAAAATGTGGACACCAGAAATTTTACTATGCGGCTTCTCTGCTCATTTCCAAAAATAGTAATTCCTAACCACTGAGTGAGAAATGAAGAGTGTATGCCTTAATAAATCGGGAGTCCAGGATATCTACCTGATCATGACCTATGAATACTCCTTAGCAAAAAATGGTAAGCGTTAGGAAAAGCATGCAAAAAATTGTAGGCTACTGGTATTTCTGCACCTTGATAAACAACGCCAAAAATGTGCAGTCATAGATAGATCAATGGGAAGTGAAAAAAGATACAAATGCTAAGTGTTTGAGCTGTCTCACTCATGTGCAGAGCATAACAGGAAGAAAATCAGGAAAAATGATGAAAATTTGAGTATGACTTAGCCTAAAAGCAAAGGGAAGCATATCAAACATAAACCCCAGTTACAGCTGTATGAACAAAAAATAAGGACCTAATATTACAGGTTTGAGAAGGTTAGCAAATACTGCTTCAAACAATCCAGGAGAGATTTGTCTTCAGTTTCTGGGCCTTTCTCTGAAGCGTGATCGAGGGAAAGGTACCAGTAGGGCTGAACTCCTGGGGCAAAACTTTAGCTGCTGTAATTTATAAGCTGCCCAGTTGTTTAGTTAGTTATAACATACTGTTACGCTCCGCTCAGAAACCAGCAAATACCAGGCAGAGATACAATCTAAATGCTCTGTAAAAGGACCCATACAATGCTGCCTCAGGTAGGGATACAAAGATTTCCGTGTCCATCACAGGAGCTGGCTGCTTTTGCAACTTTTCTACAGAAGTGCCATAAACGTTTGAAGAGACCGACAGCACTGAGGTCCATTAATTCTTCTCTTTGCACTTTCACCCCTGCAGTGCTTGGAGCTTTTAACACAACTAGCCACCACTGCTACAGATACCTCTGTCGATGTACTCGTGCACCCTCAGGTGCAAAACATACAAG
>NW_026114222.1:0-21644 GCF_018139145.2 Gymnogyps californianus | reverse complement strand
TACCTCTCCCTCTCTCATTCTCCCGAGTCCCCTCTTTCTCTGTCGTTCTGCCTCTCCACGTTCTTTTTCTCTCTATGTGCTTCTGTCGTGTTCCCTGTCCCTCTTTTTTCATCCTCTGTCTCTGTCCTGCAGCCCATCGCTATTTTTGTCTTTCTCCATCTATCTGTCTTCCTATCCCAATTCTTTTTAATTCCTCCCCCATCTGCCCTTTAGCCCTTCACAATTCCCGCCCCCCAATTCTCTCTGTCTGGCTCCATGTCCCTATTTCTAAATTCCTCTCTCTCTGCCCTGTATTCTAGATATGCTTTTTCTTCCTTTATTCTCTTGTTCCAGGTCCCTGTCCCAATGTTTTAATGTCTTCCCTCTCTGTCCCATAGCCCATTTTTGTCTTTATTGTTCTCTCTCTGTCTGGCTCCCTGTCCCTATTCTTTAATTCCTCTGTCTCTCCTTTAGCTCATCAAAAAAAAAAAAAAAACTCAGTCTCTCTCTGTCCACCTCACTGTCCCCCTTTTTAATTCCTCCCTCTCTGCCCTGTGGGCCATCACTCTTTGTTTTTCTCCATCTCTCTCTGTCTGGTTCCCTGTCCCTCCCTCTTCTCTGGCCTGTAGCCCATCGCTATGGTTTTTTTCCCCTCTGCCTCTCGCTCTGCCCTGTAGCCGATCGCTGCTGTGTCGGCTTTACGCAGCAAGGTTTTGTTAGCTGGGGTGGGGGCGGGCAGGGGCTGCAGGGGTGGCTTCTGTGAGAAGACACCAGGAGTTGCCCCCATGTTGGGCACAGCCAGTTCCAAGACAGATCTGTGGCTGGTCAAAGCTGAGCCCATCAGCAACGCTGGTAGCGCCTCTGTGATGACGTATTTAAGAAGGGCTAAAAAATGCTGCGCAGAAGCTGTGACAGAGAAAATGCGAGTGTGAAACAGCCCTGCAGCACCAAGGTCAGTGAAGAAGGTGGGTGGGGAGGAGATGCTGCAGGGCCAGAGCAGAGATTCCCCTGCAGCCTGTGGTGAAGACCATGGCGAGGCAGGTTGTTCCCCTGCAGCCCATGGAGGTCCATGGTGGAGCAGACATCCACCCGCGGCCCGTGGAGGACCCCACATCGGAGCAGGTGGATGTGCCTGAAGAAAGCTGTGACTCCAGGAGAGCCCATGCTGGAGCAGGCTCCTGTCAGCAGCTGTGGCCCCGTGGAGAGGAGCCCATGCTGGAGGAGGTTTGCTGGCAGGACCTGTGGCCCCATGGGAGGGGCCCCACGCTGGAGCAGAAGAGGACATGAGGAGGAAGGAGCAGCAGGGACAACACGTGATGAACTGAGTGCAACCCCTGCTCCCTGTCCCCCTGCGCTGCTCGGGGGAGGAGGTGGAGAAGTCAGGAGTGAAGGTGAGCCCAGAAAAAAAGAGAGGGGTGGGGGGAAGGTGTTTTTTAGACTTGTTCTTATTTCTCATTATCCTACTCTGATTTTGATCGAAAATAAATTACTCTCCCCAAGTCAAGGCTGTTTTGCCTGTGACAGTAATTGGGGAGTGATCTCTTTGTCCTTATCTCGACCCACAAGCTCTTTTTGTTGTATTTTCTCCTCGTCTTGTTGAGAAGGGGGAGCGATAGAACGGCTTGGTGGGCAGCCAAGGTCACCCCACCAGTTTCCTTCTATCAGGCTCCCTGTCCCTATTTTTTAATTCTTGCCTATGTTTCCTGTACCCCATCGCTTTGGAAACTTTCTTTCTACCTCTCCATCCCTATTTTTTTAATTCTTGCCTATGTTTCTTGAACCCAATCGCTTTTCAGATTTTCTTCCTACGTCTCCCTCTATGCAGCTCGTGTACCTGTTTTTTAATTCTTGTGTATGATTCTTGTATCCTGTAGCTTTCAAAATTTCCTTCCCACGTCTCCCTCTATCCATCTCCCTGACTCTAAGTCTTAATTCTTCCCTCTCTGTCGGGTACCCTGTCACTTTTTACATTTTCTTTCTCCATCTCCCTTTTTCTATCTCCCTGTCCCCATTTGGTAGTTTTGCCTATGTTTCTTTTATCCTGTCGCCTTTCGAAATTTTGTCTATTTCTACCTCTATCCGGCTCCCTGTTTCTATCTTTTATTTCTTGCCTATGTTTCTTTTCCCCTTTCACTGTAGAGTTTTTCCCCGTCCCTTGTCTTTTCTCTGTCTTGTTGTCCTGCTGGTCCCTTCTGCCTCCCTCTCCTGCTCCCTGTCTCTCTTATTTAGTCCTCCATCTCTCTGACCCTGTTTTCTTGCACAACTCTCCGCTCTCCTCTGTCTACACAGTTGTCCTGCTCCCTGTCCCTCTCTTGTTCACAGCATCCCATTTTCTGGCTTCCCTGTCCCACACCTCTATGTCCCTCTGTCTTTTCTCTTCCCTTTTCTCCCTCTGTCCTGCTGCCTTTGGGCACTGAGCCTTGTAGCCAACTCACTGCCGGGATTTCTTATGTGCCTTAAGGAACAAACTTTTCCTGCCTCCTCTGTGCCCCTGGCTGTGTTTGCAGCCCCTGGGTGCAGAGCTCCTGGCTGTGGACAGGAGCAGGGAGGGGGTGATGTGCTGTGGGGCTTTGGCAATGGCCCCTGTCCCGATGGGCCCCAGCTGGGGCTGGAGCTGGGGCAGCCCCAGGTGTGGCCAGTGAGGCTGAGGATGGGGCTGGCCCTGCTGTGTGAAGGGGCTCTAGCTGGAGAGGGGGCTGCCTGGGCATGGCTGCCTGAGGGAGCTGAGGAAGGGGAACTGGCTGAGGAGGGAATCCAAGGGGGTCCCGCACAGGCAGCTGCCTCCAGCAAGGAACAGGCAGTCCCTGCGGCAGAAGGATCCCTCCGAGCCATCCCCAACAGAGCAGACCACCAGCACGTGGTGCTGGGAGCTCGGTGCCTCTGTTGACTATGTGTGTGAGCTGCCATGTATTGAGGAATTCTTCCAGATGAGGAGCATCAAGGCCTCTGCTGTGTGCTGCTGAGTGGGCGAGGGTCGGGCAGGTGGCACTGCAGAGGAGGAAGGGCAGAGACAGAAGCATCGGGGTGGTGAAGGTCTCCTGCCAGCACCAGGAGCTGCGGTGAGTCACACATCCTCTCCTCTGCATCCTGGCCCATCTCTGCCACCCTTCTCCAGATGTCTGCCTGCCTCCATTCCTCCATCTTCCTCTCTGCCCCCACCTCCCTGTATGGCTCCTGAAAACCTATTCTTCTGCCAACTCTGCCCAGTACCCCGTTGCCTTTTAAATTTTTTCTGTGTCTCCCTCTAACCAGCTCCCTCTCCCTATTATTTAGGTTTTTTGCACTGCCTTGTACCCCATTACTTTAAAATGTAATTTCTATGTCTCCCCTATCTGGCTCCCTGACCCTATTTTTTAATATCTCCCTGTCATGGTTTGACCCCAGCCAGTAACTAGCACCACACAGCCGCTCGCTCGCTTGCTTGCCTGTCCTCCCCCCCCCGCCCTCCGTGGGATGGAGGAGAGAATTGGGGGGGGGGGAGGGAGGAAAAACTCATGGGCTGAGATAAAGACAGTTTAATAGGACAGAAAAGGAAGGGGGAAAAAATAATAATAGAATATACAAAACAAGTGATGCACAATAGAATTGCTCACCACCTGCTGACCGGTGCCCAGCCAATCTCTGAGCCGCGGTGTCCCCTGGCCAACTTCCCCAGTTTATGTACTGGGCATGACATCATATGGTGTGGAATATCCCTTTGGCTTGTTTGGGTCAACTGCCCTTGCTGTGTCCCCTCCCAGCTTCTTGTGCACTCCCAGCCTCCGCTGGCAGGGCAGTATGAGAAGCTGAAAAATCCTTGACTTAATATAAACACTGCTTAGCAACAACTAAAACATCAGTGTGTTATCAACATTATTCTCATCCTAAATCCAAAACACAGCACTATAGCAGCTACTAAGAAGAAGTTTAACTTTATTCCAGCCAAAACCAGGACACTCCCTCTGCTCTGTACCCCATCGCTTTTCAAACTTGCTATGCCCCTCCCTATCTGGCTCCCTTTTTTATTTCTTCTTGCTCTTTCCTTTACCCCTTGGTTTTAAAATTTTCTTTATACATATGTCTCTCTCTCTCCAGCTCCCTGGCCTTTTTTTTTAATTTGAGTCTGTGTGACTTGTACCCCATAGCTTTTTGAATTTTCCTTCTATTTCTCCCTCTATCTTCCTCCCTTCCCTATTTTTAAATTCTTTCCTGTGTCTCCTGTTCTGTCTCTTTCTATGTATCCCCCTATCCATCTCCCTGTCTTTATTTCTTAATGTTTTCCTGTCTGTCCTGTACCCCGTCGCTTTTTAAATTTTATTTCTGTGTCTCTCTTTATCCAGCTCACTGTCCCTATTTTTTAATTCCTCCCTTTAGCCGGGGAAGGGTCTGCCCAGGCACACCTGCCTGAGGGAACTGAGGAAGGGGAACTGGCTGAGGAGGGAATCCAAGGGGGTCCCGCAGGCAGGTGCCTCCAGCAAGGAATGCCCAGTCCCTGTGGCAAGGAAGGATCTCTCTGAGCCGTCCCCGACAGAGCAGACCACCAGCACACGGTGCTGGGAGCTCGGTGCCTCCATCGGCCGCTCGTGCGAGCCGCTGGGAAGCCTCGTGGGAGAGGAGTGTGTAGGTACCTGCCGCCGAGGCACAGAGAAAAGCGTTGGGTCGGTGAAGGTCTCCTGCCGGTGCCAGGAGCTGTGGTGAGTCGCGCATTGTCTCGTGTGCGTCCCGGTCCATCTCCGCCGCCCTTCCCTGGATCTCTGCCTGCCCACCTGCCTGTCCGGCTCCCCAAAACTTGTTCTCTTCTGCCAACTCTGCCCTGTACCACTTCATCTATTAATTTTTTCCTACGTTTCTCTCTCTGCGGCTCCCTCTCCCTATTTTTTAATGCTTTCCTGTGTTTCTGGTACCCTGTTGCATTTTAATTTCTCTTCTACGTTTCCCTCTCTCTGGCACCCTCTCTGTCCTGTACCCCATCACTTTTTACATTTTCTTTCTGCGTTTCCTTCTATCCATCTCCCTGTCCCTGTTTTTTAAGTATTTCCTGTGTTTCTTGTACCCCGTTGCTTTGACAATTTTCTTATTATGGTTCCTTCTATCCATCTCCCTGTCCCTGTTCTTTTAATATGCCTGTGTTTCCTGTACCCAATCACTGTTTAAATTTTCTTTCTACATTGTCCTCTATCCATCTCCCTGTCCCTGTGTTTTAATTCTTGTCTATGTTTCTTGTACTCAGTTGCTTTTTAAAATTCCTTCTACGTCACCCTCTATCAGGCTCCTTTTCTGGATTGTTTAATTCCTCCCTATATTTCTTGTACCCCATCGCTATTTAATTTCTCTTTCAACAATTCCCTTTATCCCGCTTCTTTTCCCTAAATTTTAATTTCTCCCTTTTTCCTTATACCCTGTCACTTTTTATATTTTCTTTCAATGTTTCCTTCTGTTCTCATCCCTGTTCCTATTTTTTAATTCTTTCCTGTGTTTCTTGTAGCCTGTCCCTTTTTAACATTTCTGTCTCCCTCTATCCGATTCCCTGTCCCTATTTATTACTTCCCTCTCTCTCTCTGTCCTGTACCCAGTTGCTTTAAAAATTTTCTTTCTATGCCTCCATTTATTTAGTTTCCTGTCCTCCTTTTTAAATTTTTTCCTGTCTATACTATACTCCGTCAATTTTAAATTTTGCTTCTATGGCTACTTTTATCCAGTTCACTGTCTTCATTTTCTAATTCTCTCCTGTCTGTCCTGTACCCTGTCGCTTCTTCAATTTTCTTTCTATGTCAAAGTTTATCCACTTTGGTGTCCCTATTTTTCATGTTTTCCTGTCTATCCTGTACCCTGTCGCTTTTAAAATTTTCTTTCCATGTCTACTTTAATCAATTTACTGTCTGTCTTTTTTATTTGTTTCTTGTCTGTTCTGTACCCCATTGCTTTTGAAATTGTCTTCCGATATCTCTCTGTATTTTTCTCCCTATTCTTATTTTGTAACTGTGCTGGTTTTGGCTGGGATAGAGTTAATTTTCTTCATAGTAGCTAGTATGGGGCTATTTTGGATTTGTGCTGAAAACAGTGTTGATAACACAGGATGTTTTCGTTATTGCTGAGCAGTGCTTACACAGAGTCAAGGCCTTTTCTGCTCCTCACACCACCCACCAGCGAGCAGGCTGGGGGTGCACGAGAAGTTGGGAGGGGACACAGCCGGACAGCTGACCCCAACTGCCCAAAGGGATATTCCAGACCATAGGACATGTGCTCAGCATATAAAGCTGGGGCAAGAAGAGGGAAGGCAGGGACGATCGGAGTGATGGTGTTTGTCTTCCCAAGTTACCGTTATGTGTGATGGAGCCCTGCTTTCCTGGAGATGGCTGAACACCTGCCTGCCAATGGGAAACGGTGAATGAATTCCTCGTTTTGCTTTGCTTGTGCGCGTGGCTTTTGCTTTACCTATTAAACTGTCTTTATCTCAACCCACGAGTTTTCTCACTTTTACCCTTCCGATTCTCTCCCCCATCCCACCGGTGGGGGAGTGAGCGAGCGGCTGGGTGGTGCTTAGTTGCCAGCTGGGGTTAAACCACGACAGTAACTTTTTCTTGTCTTTCCTTAAGGCCTCGCTTTTATAATTTTCTTCCTATGTCTCTCTCTATCGCTTGACCTTATTTTTAATTTTTTTGTCTTTCTTTAACGCCTTTGCTTTTTAATTTTCTTTCTACATCAACTTTTATCCAGTTTTTTGTCCCCATTTTAATTTTTTTTCCTGTTTGTCCTTTACCCAGTCGCTTTTAAAATTTCTTTCTGTCTCCTTTAACCAATTCACTGTCTTTATTTTTTATTTTTTCCTGTCTGTCCTGAACCCTTTTGCTTTTTCAATTTTCATTCTATGTCTACTTTTATCAAACTCTCTGTTCATATTTTTTAATTTATTCCTGTCGTGTGCCCTGTCACTTTAAGATTATATTTCCATGTGTGTGTCTATTTTTTACCTTATCCTTATTTTTTATTTTTTTCTCGTCTTTCCTTAATGCCATCGCTTATTACATTTGCTATGTCAACATTCATTGTTTGCTGTCCCTATTTTTTATTGTTTTCCTGTCTTCCTGTACCCCGCCCTTTTAAATTTTCTTTCTATGTCTCCATTTATCTACTTTTCTGTCCCCATTTTTTAATTGTTTCCTGTACCACTTCACTTTTAAAATTTTATTTCTGCATGTGGTTTTGGATGGGATAGAGTTAGTTTTCTTCATCGTAGCTGTATGGGGCTACATTTTGGATTTGTGCTGAAAACAGTGTTGATAACACAGGGATGTGTTAGTTATCGCTGAGCAGCGTTTGCACAGCGCCAAGGGCTTTTCTGCTCCTCACCCTGCCCCGCCAGCGAGCAGGCTGGGGGTGCGCAAGTTGGGAGGGGACACAGCCGGGACAGCTGACCCCAACTGCCCAAAGGGATATTCCAGACTGTATGACATCATGCTCAGCAATAAAACTGGGGGTGGAGGTTGTGTGGTGGTGGGGGTTGCTCAGAACTGGGTGGTCATCGGGTGGTCGGTGGTGAGCAATTGTTTTCATTTGCACCGCTTGTTTTTCTTGGGTTTTATTTTCCTCTCTCTTTGTTGGTCCCCCGCCTTTTTTTTTTTGTCAAATTATTAAACTGATGTTCTTATTTCTCACATTTACCCTTCCAATTCTCCCCCCATCCCACTGTGAGGGAGTGAGCAAGCAGCTGTATGGTGCTTAGTTGCCAGCCGGGTAAAACCACAATGCTAACTGTTTATGAAGCTGCCTTGCTATTTTTTATTTCCTGTCTGTCACGTACCCTGTCGCTTTAAAATTTTCTTTCTATGTCTACTTTAGCCAGTTCACTATCTTTATTTTTTAATTTTTTCCTCTCTGTCCTGTGCCCCGTCGCTTCTAAATTTCCGTTCTATTTTTTAAACTTTTCCTGTCTGTCCTGTACCCATCGCTTTTAAATTTTCTTTCCTCATCTATTTTTACCCAGTTTGTCTTTACTTTTTAATTCATTCTAGTCTGTCCTGTACCCAGTTGCTTTAAAAATTTTCTTTCTATGTCTCCCTCTATCAGGTTTCTTCGCTATTTTTAAATTTTTTCCTCTCAATGTTTTCATGTGTGAATTTTTGTTTCTATCTTCACTTTTATGCATTTTTCTGTCTCTATTATTTACTTTTTTCCTATCTGTCCTCTATGTTGTCACTTCAAGAATTTTCCTATGTTTACTTTTATCAAGATGCCTAACCCTATTTTTTATTATTTCCTCTGTGTCCTGTGTCACATTGCTTTTACATTTTTTTCTATATCTACTTTTATCCAGTTCACTGTCTTTATTTTTCAATTTTCTTTCTATGTCTCTGTTTATTTAGTTTGTCCCTATTTTTAGTTTTTTTCTCCTTTAATGCCTTCATTTTTCATTTTTCCCTATGTCTACTTTTATCAAGCTGTCTATCCCTCTTTTTAATTCTTTGTTGTTTGTCACATACCCTGTTGCTTTTTAAGTTTTCTTTGCATCTTATTTTTTTCCTTTTCCCTCGGTTCATCCCGAGGCTTTAGAGGGTCTCCTCGGCACGCTTTTATCTCTGGAGCATAATTTGTACCCCTCTCGGTTTGTCAGAACATCTCCTCTCCTCAGAGCGGTCTTTTTGTCCTCTCTCCATCGCTTGCCTCCAGTGGGTCAGCGTCTCCCTCACAACATCTGTGCTCTGTTCAAATCCCCTCCTGAGTACCTTTGTGTCCTGAGCCACCATCTGTCTCTCTGGCCACCTCAGCACCCTCTATTTCTGTCACGCCGCCCCTGTGAGCGTCCTTGTGTTCCACGACCATCCTTTAGTTCTGCAGCAGGCTTTGTATCTTTCTTATTCAGACACAACTCTTCCTCGGGCTTTCATTGTGCCCCAGAGCACTCTTGCCTTCCCCTCCGCCATGTCGGATGCCTCCATTTGGTCCCTGGTCCCCTGAGGACATCTGTACTCTGTTCAGATCCCTTCCCGAGCACCTCATTGTGTCAGCAATACTTTGTTGGTCTCTGTCCCCCCTGGGGCCTCTCGTTCCCATCACGACGCCTCCCGAGACTGTCCTCGGGCCCATGGCACCCTTGGAGCTCTGCAGCCTCTTGTATCTCTCTTATTCAACCAGAACCCTTCCTCAGGCTTGCTCTGTGCCCCAGAGCTCTCTTGCCTTGTTCACTGCCATCTAGGATGTCTCCATTCAGTTGCTCGTCCCCTGAGGACATCTGTACATTGCGGGGACACCTTCTTCAGTTTTGCATTGTGTCCCAGAGCTGCCTTCTGTCTCTCTTCACTCTCAGCACCCCTTCTGCTGCTGTCATCGTGCCTCCGAGGCCATCCTCGTGCCCCACAGCCCTCTCTTGGCTCTGTAGCGCACTTTGCGCCCTTCTCCCTCCCCGAGAACCTTTCCTGATGCCACCTTTCATCTCCGGGACGCTCTTGTTGTCCTCTATGCTAGCTAGGATACCTCTGTGCAGTCCCTGGTCCCCTGAGGACATCGTAGTCTGTTCAAATCCCCTCTGGACTTCTTCATCATGTCCTCGAGCCTTCTTTTGTCTGTCCCTCTCAGAACCCCTCTGCTACTGTCACGATGCCTCCCGAGGTCTTCGATGTTCCCTGCAGCACACTTTTAGCTCCGTGAGCCCCCTTTGGACTCGTTTTGTCACATCGCCCTCTCCCAAGATCTCCGTTCCCAAATAAGCATTCTTTTTCTTCTCTATGCCAGCTAGGATGCCTCCCGAGACCTTCCTTGCGCTCCACAGCATTTGGTAGCACTTGCCTCCCTTTCGATCTCTCTTATCCCTCCGAGCCTTTCACGCCCCTCTGCTCCCAGTCACCTGCCTCTTCAGACACCTTCTTTGTGTACCACAGCCCTGTCTGAGCTCTGTAGCGGACTTTGATCCTCTCGTGGTCCCTCAGAAACCTGTCCTCGGGTTGTTTGTGCCTCAGAGCGCTCTTAGCATCCCCTCTGCCATCTAGGGTGCCTCCATTTGGTCCCCGGCCTCCTGACGACACTGTACTCTGTTCAAATCCCCTCCGGACTTCTTCCTTGTGTCCCTGAGCCGCCTTTGGTGTCTTTGGCCCAACCGGACCCCTAATGGTGTCACGATGCCTATCGATGCCTTCGAGGTTGCCCTTAGCACACTTTTAGCTTTGCAGCAGACCTCACATCCCTCTCGTTCCCTCAGAGGACTTCCTGAGTCCATATCTGTGACCCAGCCCAGTCATTCTGTTCTTTCTTCCCTCTAGCCGTGCCTCTATCTGTTCCCTGGCCCTCCGATGACACGGTTACTCGGTTCAGATCCCCTCTGGATTTAATCGTTGGGTCTCCAATCCTTTTTCTGTCTCTCTGGCTCCCTCGGGACATTTCTTCTCCCGGTCACGATGCCTCCTGAGACCTTCCTCGTGCTCCACATCCACTTGTAGCACTTCAGGTGGGGCCATCTTTGAGCCACAGAACACTCATTTGTTCCTCTACGCTGTCTAGGATTCCTGTGTTCAGTCTCTGGCCACCCGAGACCATCTGTACTCTGCTCGGATGATCACCCGAGTTCCTCCTTGTCGTCCCTAAGCCTTCTTTTGTCCGTCAGCCCCCTCAACACCCCTCTCCTCACAGTCACGGTGCCTCCTGAGACCTTCCTCGATCTCCACAGCACCTTGGAGCACTTTATCTCCCCTTCTATCTCTCTTGTTCCATGAAAGCTCCCTTCTTTCTTTGCTACGCAGCGCTCCTTTGTCTTTCTCTTTGCCATCGAGGGTGTCTCTGTTCGGTTCCTCTCCCACTCAGTCATCTGTAGTTTGCCTAGACGCCCTCCTGAGACTCCAAGGCCCTCGCTGTGTCTCCAAGCTTCTTTTCTTACCCTGCCCCCTCCTAATTCCTCTACTCTCTATAACAATGTCATCTGAGTCCTTTCTTGTACTCCACAGCACTCTAGCAGCGCTTTAGCTCCTTTTCGATTTTATTTTTTTTGTGCTCTTATCTTACTCTTTGCCATTTAGGATGCCTTCGTTCAGCCCCGGCCCCCTGACAACATCTGTACTTTGTTGAAATCCCCTTCAGAGCTCCTCATTGTTACTCTGAGGCTTCTTTGGTCTCTCAGGCCCCCTCGGGACTCCTCCGCTCCCTTTGCCGAGCTCTCGCGAGAGATCCCCGATGCCCTAGAGCCCTTTTAGCTCGGGAGGGCACTTTGCACCCCTCTCTTCCCCTCAGAACCCTTCCTGAGTCTGCATCTGTTACCCCAGTCGTCTTTCTGTCCTCTCATCTCTTTGGTGCGCCTCCATTCGGTCCCCGGTCCCCTGAGGACACCTGTACTTTGTTCAATTCCCTTTTGGGCTCATTGCATCCCTGAGACTTCTTTGGTCTCTCTGGCCCCTTCGGGATCTCTCTAATCCCTGTGACGATGCCTCTTGTTCTGTCAGAACCTTTTCCAGAGCCATCTTTATGCTCCGAGCAGTCTTTTTGTTTTCTGCCTTATAGTAGTTTCTATTTGGTAGCTGGTACCCCAAAGATGTCTATCGTCAGCTCAGATCTCCTCTTGAGGTTTTTCAGAGAAGGCAATGGCCTTCATCTATTTTTATCAACACATCTCCCGTGGTGGTTTTTGTTCTGTTTTGCAATTTGTTTTTGTTCTAGCTACTTAGGTGTTAATTAGGCTGCTTCATACAGTGTCTGATACTTTTTGTATTTCCATGTTTTTTTGGTGTTTTCTGTTCTTTAGGACTTATCTAGTTCCGTTAAGGCAGTCGGTCAGAGAGACCGCCGAGGTGACTCTGAACCGTCGGCGATTTACGGTAAAAAATTTACTTTGCAACCGGAGATATTGTTGAGAAGGGATTCTTACGTGATCTAATTCTGCTTTGTCATTCGGTCCTATCCAGAAGGCAGTTCTGGTAGAATTTAGGTAGTATGTGGGGTCTTGCTAGAAACAAAGTGTAATCCCATAGCATTTTGGGTTTTTTTATAGGAAACTAAAGCACATCATTTTTGATAACAATATTGTTATTACAGTTAACAAACTACTTTCTTACATAGCTTAGCAGGACATCTATCTACGCTCCAGAAAAATTAAGTCTAATTCCCTACCCAGTCACATTGCTGATGCAGTGTAGATGCAGTTGTAGTAAAAGAGCAGACATCATCATTTCCAGTAAGGGTCGCTTTCTCTGCTCAGCGCATTGCACACCATAAACTGAAGGCAGATGAGAAACCTCCTGCTGCTCCTCTGGCCCTCCATGTTGTCTGGTGGTTGGCCCTTCCCCTTTCCCAGGGGATTGTGGGAAGGGTGCTGGGCGGGGCCCAGGGTATATGAGCCACAGCCTCTCTCCAGGAGCTCATTCTGTTCTGGGGCTTCTAGTGGTGCTGGTGCTCTGCTGTTTCTTCAGTTGGTGGCAGGTTTTGAGTTGTCTAAGCTGTTTGGGTAGATGTGTGTTGGCATTTAGAGAAGTAGAGGTGTCTGGGTCTTTTTGCTGTATACTGTGTTAGTTGCTGATATCATCTCTCTTAACAGGGCTGATGGTGAGATTATCTAGCAGTGGTTAGGGTGAGCATCTTGTCCGCATCTTGTATGCATCTGTATATGAAACTTTGGCATTTTTCAAGAAAGCGACAGGGACGTAAGGCATAGTGTCTTTCAGGGTACGGATGGCTCATCACCTTTCCCAATCGCCCACAGAGAAGCGTGTTGTCCCTAGAACCTTTGCAGCTTGTGGCAGGCCCTTGTAGATTCTAAGCATCAGGAGTTTACTTATGTTGTGGGCCTGTAGCAGAGCCCAGAGTCTGTGGGAAGGTGTAAGATAGGAGGTGGCTGCAGAATGCAGGGTGTGGCTCACAAGAACAGCTCCTGAGGAGCAGCCAATGCGGGGGGTTCAGGGGTGCAAATACAGGGCAGGAGCTGTCAGGAAGCAGTGGGGTTCCTTCCCGACAGTTCAGGAGAGGAGAAGGGGTTTGTAAGGTTTTGAGACTGGGGGATGGCTGGGAAAGGAAGGAGGGTTCGTCAGCCTTTCTCAGATTGGTTTTGCAGTTGGATTTGGACGTCGATGAGGTCTGTTCTGTTTTAGTTTCCCCGCAGCTGACGGGAGGTACGACAAGGTCACAGGAGATGCGGTGTAAACCATCCAGGCCTCTGCATCTCAATATGCAGGGCTGAATGTCAGATGAGTCTCGTCTTGTAAAGCATTAGGTACATAAAAATACCCCCCAGAACTCTGAGGTCTCTGCTTCTCTGTGCCTTTTACTTACTTCATTCCCTGACTTAATTTGTGCGTCCATCCGGATGTCACAGTCCTTGTTACTTAGAGTCCCTGACTAGGCACTTCTTTCCAGTGCAGGTTTGTGTCATTGTCTTCCCTGGAATGTTTTGGAGAAGAGGATGTGTATTATTTGTGCTCGTAACAGTCTGCAGCCAGGGGTCATCTTTTATCGCAGTCTCGGGCACGCAAGCTTTTTCTGTTATTCCAGTTTTGCCTTTTTCCTGAAGTGTCCACTGAGGTTTGCTCTAGCGTCAGTCATGGCAGTTATGTTCTCTTGTTCTTGTTTATCTATTGTTTTTAGCACCAGTTTCTGTAGTCGTAAGGTGTCCATTTTAGATCTTTGCGTCACCGTGTCACGCCGTCGTGGTTTTTCCATTGGCCAACTGCCACTGTAATTCCCTTAGGGGCTTTGTAGGTAAGGAGGTAGTTTGGGTCGCTTGTTTTCTGTGTGCTATACCGTATGTTATTCAGGTCTTGATGTTCCCATGGTTGTTTTTGTGTTAGGCGAGCACATCGGTAGCTATACCGAGGGTCTTGTGTGCCTCCGCTTATCGCATAATGCGAACTACTTTTGTGTTTTTAATGGCAGGCTGTTGTTGGAATCTAGATGGTATTCCTAAATGGAAATGAGACCGCTGGAATTGTTAAGCTGTTGGTCAGCATCCGGGTGACGTGTTCGATATTGTTTTTGCAGATGCAGCGGGACGAGCTGTGTGCCAAAGGGCAACAGAGGAGAGGCGAGCGGAGCGCTGTAAGAAGGTGAGGCGGTGAGTGGTGTTGGAGGGAAGATGTGACTAGTGGCTTATGACTAGCTTATAGGTTTTGGGTTACTTTTTTTTATTTTGAAGGTGTTGCCTTCGTAGGCGTGGCGACCTGGTTCAGGAACGGCACGGCGACCAACCCAGGCCGCTCGGGCCATCAGCTCACAGACACCAATGTGGTGGACGGCAAATGGCATTTATTAGTGAGTAGAACAGCATTATATAGCTCAGGTTTACAATGTCACTTCCGTCTGTTTACACCATAAACTAAACGCTATTGGCTATCTGGAGAGGGACCCTACTTTTCCGTACAGCGCGATATCTTCCGGCCGCCAGACCCTAGCTACCTACATTTCTCCCTCCCTATGAGTAATTAAAATTGGCTAAAATATAACAATCTGTAAAGAATATATATATCATCTTTAAAAATCTTAAAATTATATCACAAACTTGAATAGAAAACATAAGGCACGCTAGCAAGAGGTAACTGGGGGTAACTAGGAGTAACAGGGTATACTGGGGATAGCTAAAGGAAATTTTGAACAAAATTATTCTATTAACATGAGTTAACTTTTTCTAACCGGCTCCTAACAAACGACACGAGCCTGTTTAATACAGGGTCCAAAGATCAGGGCTATCAGAATCATTCGCGATTGCCCTCAAGGTAGATCAGGGTGGTCAGCCATGCGCAATGGTTAAACCATGAAACAAACAACTTTGTTGTGCCTCTTGTTCCCTTTTCCGTTTTTCCAATCCTTCTCGCAGTTTGGCCATAGTGTCTCTTACACACACTCTTCTCTTAATGCAGCACATAACCCCCTTTGTTGCAGAACATCGGGTCTAATCCCTTCGGTTTTGTATGATTGTTCAATTCTAGCCAGGTCCTCATCTACTGCCATCCTCAAGGCACTAAATTCTTTACTTGATGTACCAAGGATGCCTCCTGTACCTATTCCCGCCCCTCCCATGCATTAGAGTAGCTATTGTAGTGCTGTAAAGGTTCGTTTTGACAGATAATGTTCTGGAGTAACTATAAATCGTAGACAAAGACTTCAGGATGGAAAAGATTTTAGGGACTATAGATACCTGGATACAATATTCTGAGGAATTATCAAGTTTTTCAACGACAAACAAGGTGTAACTCCCATGGTGGAACAAACCCACCTGGTATACAACCTCGTGGTCCCCTTGATATTGATAGATATTTATCTCGGGAAATAGGGGTCCAAGCAGAAGCGACAGTAACACAATCCCAATATGCACAATAATACTGGTTAGGATAGTTACAGTACCCTTTCCTGGATTAGATGCGGGACAAAGGTAATAGGGCATTTTTTCCAAACAAGGGGTGTGGTTATCATGCTGCATAGTGCGACAGTGAAGCTAGGAGGTCCTGCTGTAACATTTTCCTTATCACGTGCTGATCCTCCCACGGCAAGGGTCCATTTGAATGGCTGATGGTGATAGTAATCTGCTTCTGCCTGTCCTATACTGACAAGCTCCAAAATCAAGATCACACAAGGCATCGTAGCCCCCCCTTGCGGAGGCTAGTTGCCGTTGTCTGGTTCTGCCAGTGCGGAACTCCTAGGCTTGGACAGACGCTTGCCAACTTGTCATCTTCTCTTGTCACCCGGGGTGACGGGTTACGGGCGACCGATGATCCAATCCTGTGAACAAAAACTCACAAAAACATGTCATCACATTATCTATTATGGTTCGAACAGCCACCTGGATCGGGTTAGATGCTCTTCCTTCGCGACATGCTGAATCATGTCCGCGATGCTTGACCCCGCCGTAGTGATCGCAGAATTTCTTTGGTTGTCGAATTACACTGCTGACGTAAACATTCGGCTACAACTGGGCCTTTTGCCTCCGCAGGCAGGGCCGAACAGTCGACCGCTGCTTGGAGACGATCTACAAATTGTGTAAAACTCTCACTTTCACTTTGTTTATTGTGGACCATGACGATGGCTTGGCAATAACTCTAGAGGCTGTGCGAATAGCTTCTCTGGCCGCACGAGTAGTTGCCATAACTTCATGCCCGTAGCCCTGGGCTTGGGCCTGGGGGGTAATCATTATAGGGTCTGGCCCATTAACCGCTGCAGGCGGAGCCATGCAGTGGATGATCTGCTCCAGTTACTTGGGCCAGTTGCCTTGCACAGTTGTCCTCCCATTTGTTTAAAAACGATCATTCCTGCCCCATCAAAGATCAATCTACAAGTTTGTTTATATCGAACGGGAGCATATCGTCTCCCCCAAAGACACCATCTATGAGGGTGGAGACCATGGCAGAATTAAGCCCCTTTATCCGCGATCGCCAACAACGCTTGTATATCCTTAGGGTTATTGGCGAGTGGACCCCTGTCCCCCATCCATCACCCGGACCGGGAACGCTAGCGCGGCCGATGGGGCCCAACCGGCGCACGCAATTCTATTTTCCTCCAATCCGTGAGAGGGATTTCTCCTCGCGATTTCTCTTTAATTTGAACAGGGATATTCGGTTCTTAACTTTGTTTATTTCCGTCTCTCCTTCCTCTAAGTTTGAATCGTTGCAAGCCACGCGTCCCAGCTAGTGTCTGATCCGGAGTCGGAACTCGACTGACTGGTTACTTCCGGTTTCAGTACCTTTTTGGGGCTCCGGCCCCGCCTGCTTCCCTTGCGGGCGGCCGTTCCCTCCCTCTTGGCTCGCCCTCCCTCTTGTCGTCTCGCCCTCTTGGTTCGCCCCGCCCTCTCGGCGAGGTGTTACCCTATAAGGGCATTTCTTCTGATTGGCTTTCCGCCCTTCGCTCACGTTCCCCTCTCCTTCCCGGCGGCGTGCGCTTACTAGCGCTTCCTCCCTGTTCCCGCCAAAGGCATCTTCGTCCCGCCCTTCCCCTTTGTGCTCGGCGCCCATGTGGGCGCATATGGCGGTGTCAGCCCAGACTTCCTCAGATTCCGGCCTCTCCGCGGCACCCCTGGCCCCTCGGCCAACCCACCCCAGAAGGATTTGGCTCGTTTCTGTCCCTCCGTAAGCGGGTCGGGGTGCGGGTTGGGGTCCGGGAATCGAGGGGACGCGCCACCCTCCTGCCGATCTCCAGGCCCAGCAAAATCGTCATCGTCAGGGGGTGCAAAGTCCGCGTGGCTGCCACGACTCCCTACCGGGGTGGCCAACAAACAGCTCCCCGCCGCCCTCCAGGTCTCCCGGTCCTGCATGGCCCTCTGCAGAGCCTGTACGACTTTCCCCACGACCCAGGTTTTTCCCACAACCCGAGGACATCGTCTCCTCGGCTAACGCTTTGTGCACTCATCCACACTTCGGGTGAGAATATCCACCGGCTGGTCAATGACCCAATTTGCAAAAGCCTCGCAACCGTGAGAATAAAATCTTTGAGTTTACAATCAATACCCCACTGCTTATGTAATTCTGATACGACCTTCACAAGGGCTTCCATCCTCCTTGTTGGTCCGGGAGCGTCCTCCCGCCGGGCTGGTCCTGCCGCTCCGGCCGCCGTTCACCCGATTTCCAGGCTTTCCCGGGTTTCGGCACCACTTGTTGCTTCGTAGGCGTGGCGACCTGGTTCAGGAACGGCACGGCGACCAACCCCAGGCCGCTCGGGCCATCAGCTCACAGACACACAATGGGACGGCAAATGGCATTTATTAGTGAGTAGAACAGCAATATAAGCTCAGGTTTACAAATGTCACTTCCGTCTGTTTACACCATAAACTAAAACGCTATTGGCTATCTGGAGAGGGACCCTACTTTTCCGTACAGCGCGATATCTTCCGGCCGCCAGACCCTAGCTACCTACAGAAGGTGCAAAGCGGGATATTGGCACCAGAGCTGATTCGGGCAAGGTGAGCCATGTCGGTTGGGTGAAGAGCAGTTATTTTTTAGGTGTTGTAGTGTTGGTGAAGTTAGAAGCATGCCTTGTTGTTTGTGTTTTACAGGTGGTACCCAGAGCCTCAACTTGGCAACCTGTAAAGCAGAGGCAGTGTGGGCGAGCGGCCGAGGTAAAGGAGCGGGAGATGGGAATCGGTGCGGACAGGCCGTGGTTTTGGGCAATATCTCAGTGTCATGGTTTAACCCCAGTCAGCAGCCAAGGACCACACAGCCGCTCCCTCACTCCCTGTCGTCCCCCCCCACTTGCTCCTGGTGGGATGGGGAGGGAAAGAAGGCAGAACTCGTGGTTGGGATAAGAACAGCTTAATAACTAAAGTAAAATATAATACTAACAACAATAATAATAATAATGAAAGGAATAGAACAAAAAAGGAGGGGGGGGAAGGAAAAAAACCCCAGTGATGCACAATGCAATTGCTCACCACCCGCTGACCGATGCCAGAGCCCGCAATCCGCGCCTCCCGGCCAGCTCCCCCCTGTTTATGTACTGGGTGTGACGTTCCATGCTATGGAACACCCCTTTGGCTAGTTCAGGTCAGCTGCCCCAGCTGTGCTCCCTCCCAGCTTCTTGCACACCTGCTTGCTGGCAGAGCATGGGAAACTGAAAAGTCCTTGGCTTAAGATAAGTGCTACTTAGCAACAACTAAAACATCAGGGTGTTATCAACAGTATTGTCACACTAAATCCAAAACACCACTGTACCAGCTATTAAGAGAGTTAACTCTGTCCCAGCCGAAACCAGGATACTCAGCATGTATCTTTGCTTTGGTTTTTTTCAGATGCTGCAAGAGGCTCAGAGGGCGAAGCTGCGTGCTGAGGAGCGGTCCGAGAAGGTGAGGCGGTTGTTGGCGGGTCGGTGTCTAATAGCAAAGTATTATATGGCAACTTGGTTAAGCGTTTCTCTTGGTCTCGCAGGCGCCATACAGGCAGCCTTTGGAACTGGATGAGCCTTTGAGGTGAGCTGGGAGGTAGAGAGGAGGAGCATGGGGCTGGTGATTTCTCACAAGCAAACGGTAGCTTTTTGTCTTTTGGTATCTTAGGTGCCACGAGCGATGACGGCCGCAGCGTCCGACGCTGGAATTCCTGCAGAGCAGGTGAGCAGAAGGCCACGTTGCTTTTGAGGAGGAGGGCGTTGTGGAAGAGGTCTGTGTGACGGCGCCATGCTTACTGCTGGCACTGGTATTTTTCCAGATGATGAAGAGGAACCTGGCAACTGCAGGAATATCCTGGTTCACTGATGTGTTTTTTTGCTGAGGATGGATTCAGACCCTGCCGTCTGACAGCTAAGTTGAGGACTGGAGACCACTGCCCTACAGTGTGTATTTTGACTTCAGTTGGAAAGAAATTTTCCAAAGCGAAATCTTTCTCGTTCAAAGAAGTTGCATTTTATTGAACTTCCATCAGAGTGGCTCTTCAGAGGTGATGTAAATTGTCAGTAGAAGTCACCAGCAGCAAGACTTTTCACTCTCTAAAAAAAAAAAAAAAAAAAAAAAAATTTACTTCCTTCCAAAGACCCAAGCACAACAAGTCTTTCCAAAAGTCGATGGCATTGCTGGTCTTTGGGTTCTCAGTTGTAACAGTTGAGATATCATAAAACATGTTCCTCAGCGTGCTTCGGTAAAGCCAAGAGCATTAGCAAATCTGCCAATCCTTTTTCATAGCCTTATGTATTGCAGCACTGGAGACTGGATTTTTTTTTTCTTTTTTTTTTCAGAAGATCCCCTATATGGTTTTACTTCTAGCTCACTGGTTTTTTTGTAAGAAATGAAACTTTAAAAAAGTTAAATTGTATAACTTGCAAATTGACTTGCATTGTTTAAACTGTAACTGCAACAGCTGTAGCATGTAATTTAGGTGTACTTAAGCGGTTAGGTATTTTGTCTAAATCTTGAAAAGACGGGCAACTGAATGTTACGGGTTTTTTTTTCCCTGATCTTTTGACGGAGTGCTCTGAAGTTACTTTATTTCTGTCTGGCTTTCAATGGTGCATTTCCCTGGCATTTCGGTAGCATCTTCTTGGGCAGTGCAGCTGCCAGATGTCCATCCTAACTATGTAACACAAAAAAAACCCTAGTCAACTTATAGCTGTGTATGTTGGAGACAGGTAATTTAATGGTATCAATTCACAGCTATGCAAGTTAAACTAATGCAAGGAAAATCAAATACTTTTATAGTATAGGTTCTTTATTGGATGTATATAACATAGCACACTTTTTAGTATAAAGTGAATTACTGAGATTTATTCTTTATTTTTTATTTCACTCTTTAAAGTTTTATGCTTCACTTCCAATTTTGTTGAGGAGGCAAGCAAGACGTGTTATTTTAATATGCTGAACTATAGTTTGGGATTTTTGTTTTTCAGATGCGGTGGTGTAAGTGTCTTGTGATGCTCAGCAGATCCCCCCAGCCCAGCTTTGCCTGCCGTGGCTAAGAATATCACCGTAAGGGGCCAGCCCTATGTCTGGAGGCTCTGGGCTCTCTCTGCAGCAGTTGCCCGCAGGTGCGGCAGCAAGGGCCGTGTGGGGGGGAGAGTGCGGGGCCGAGAGGGATCGGGGACGTTTTGCCCTGGGGAGCCCCTCCCAGCGTGGGAACGGAGGGGGAAACATCCCAGAGCAGAGCCTGAGCAAGGGATGTGGCACCGTCCTCTGGCACACTGCCCCCGCCCCGCCTCCCGGCGCAGCAGTTTGCCAGCTTACAAGAGAGGGGCTGAGGGAGCTGCAACTGTTTGGGGGACCACTCCCCAAAGCATGTCCCCCGGGCCCCCGGGTCGTGGTGGCGCCCGCCCCCCCCTTCCCTCCCCTCCCCCGCCACCGTGTCCGTGGGTAGCTCCCGCCCCCCCCTCCCGGCCCCCGTGTCGGGTGGCTCTCGCCCCCCGCCCCCTCCCCCGGCCCCCGTGTCCGTGGGTGGCTCTCGCCCCCCGCCCCCTCCCCCGGCCCCAGTGTCCGTGGGTGGCTCCGCCCCCTCCCCCGGCCCCCGTGTCCGTGGGTGGCTCTCGCCCCCGCCCCCCTCCCCCCGGCCCCCGTGTCCGTGGGTGGCTCTCGCCCCCGGCCCCCGTGTCCGTGGGTGGCTCCCGCCCCCCCCGCCGGCCCACGTGTCCGTGGGTGGCTCCCGCCCGGCCCCGTGTCCGTGGTAGCTCCGCCCCGCCCGGCCCCGTGTCCGTGGGTGGCTCCCGCCCCCCCCCCCCCGCCCGGCCCCCGTGTCCGTGGGTGGCTCTCGCCCCCCCCCCGCCCGGCCCCCGTGTCCGTGGGTGGCTCCCGCCCCCCCCCCCGCCGGCCCCGTGTCCGTGGGTGGCTCCCGCCCCCCACCCCCCCCCAGCCCCGTGTCCGTGGGTGGCTCCCGCCCCCCCCCCCCCCCCGGCCCCGTGTCCGTGGTGGCTCCCACCCACCCCACCCCCCCCGGCCCCCGTGTCCGTGGGTGGCTCCCGCCCCCCACCCCCCCCCCGGCCCCGTGTCCGTGGGTGGCTCCTGCCCCCCCCCCCCGGCCCCCGTGTCCGTGGGTGGCTCCGCCCGCCCCCCCCCCGGCCCCGTGTCCGGGGCGGCTCCTGCCCCCCCCTGCGCCGTGTCCCTGCATGGCTGGCCCTGTGCCTGGAGGCTCCGGGCTCTGTCTGCAGCAGTTGCCCCGCAGGTGCGCAGCAAGGGCTGTCTTGGGGGGAGAGTCCGGGGCCGAGAGGGAGCGGGGACGTTTGTTGCCCTGGGGAGTCCCTCCCAGCGGGGGAAGGGAGGGAAACATCCCAGAGCAGAGCCTGAGCAAGGGATGTGGGATCCATCCTCTGCACACTCCCCCCGGCCC
>NW_026114221.1:0-21722 GCF_018139145.2 Gymnogyps californianus | reverse complement strand
TACAATACAAAATGCAAAATAAAATACAAAAGCAATACAAAATACAAAACATTATGCAACGCAAAGGATACAATACGATAAATACCATGCCGTATAATACATACAAATACACACTACAATACAAAGAACAAGACACAACACAAAACAAGCTAAAATACAATACAACACATACAATACCTACAACACAATACCTACAAGACAATGCAAGACAAAACGCAATACAATACATAAAGTACAATGCAATAAAAAATACAACAAAATACATACCACACAATATATCAAACCATACAATACAAACCATACAATACTGTACAAACTACAGTACAATACAAAGAACAATACAAAACACATTATCAGACAAAATACATCAGAATACATACAATCGAATACAACACAATATATACAACACAAAAAACTGCCGTACATAAAATACGATACTTGAAATACAAGACAGACAATACATACAATGCATTACAAACAATGCAACAGAAAATAGAAGGCATTCCACACCAAACTACAATACTATACACACATGCATAAAATACAACGCAAAATACAACACAGAATACAAGAGACAATACAACAAATACCAAACCATACAATACAAAACAACACATACAACACAAAATGCAATCCAGTACAAAATACAGACAATACAATACAGTACCTACCGCAGAATACACCCCATACCAGACAACATAATACACAGAACACACAACACAGTAAAATACACAATCCAATACAAATACAGAATGCAACATACAAAATGCAAGATACAACACAAAATGCAATACACAATAAAACAGAAACTACAATACAATACATACAGATACATTACATAATACGATAAAAAACACAACGATACAATACATACAATAATAGCATACGTTGCCATACAACACATACAGTACAATAAATACCATACCGTACACACAACACATACGATGCATTCGATACATACAATACAAACTACAATACGTTACAAAAACAAAGAATACAAAGCCCAAACAATACAACAGAATACACACAATACCATAAATACCATACCACACAATAAAAACAACACATACAATACAATACATACAGTTCAATAACTACAGATACAAGACAAAACAAACTACAGTACAATACCGTACACGCTCTACAATACTTAGCCTATGTATGTATGCCCCCCACCGCAGCGGCCCGACGAATACCGCCAAGAGGAGCCAGGCAACGCGACAAAGGGCTCCAAGAGGAGATGGAGGGCACGCTGAAAGGCTCCCCCGGGCTGGCGCCCTGAAGGGCTCCAAGAAGAGCCGGCGTTGTGATGAAGGGCTCCTCCGGGGCGGGGCGATGAAGGGCTCCTCCGGTGCAGCGCGATCAAGGGCTGCTCCGTGGCAAAGATGATGATGAACTCCTCTGGGGAGGCGCGGTAAAAGGGCTCCTCCGGCGCGGTGCAGTGAAGGCTCCTCCGGGGCTCAGCGATGAGGGGCTGCAAGGAGAACCGCGTGGCGTGATGAGCAGCTCCTCCGGGGTGGCGCGGTGCGATGCTGAAGGGCTCCTCTGGGGAAGGGATGATGATGGGCTCCTCCGATGCGGCGTGGTGAAGGGCTCCTCCGGGTGGCGTGGTGAAGGGCTCCTCTCGGGCGGCGCGACGAGGGGCTACGAGAAAAGCCACGCAGCATGATGAAGAGCTCCTCTGCAGCGGCACGGTGAAAGGCCTCCTCCTGGGTGGTGTGGTGAAAGGGATGCAAGAAGAGCTGGGCAGCACTGACAAGAGCTCCTCCGGCACAGCCATGTCCATGGGCTCCTCCGGTGTGGCGCAATGATGATGGACTCCTCCGGGGCAGGGATGATGAGGGGCTCCTCCGGCGCGGCACGACGACAGGCTCCTCTGAGGGGCTGCTCTGGGGCGGCACAAGGAAGGGCTCAAGAAGAACCGTGCGATGCGATGAAGGGCTCCTCTGGGGTGGGGCGGTGCAAAAGGGCTCCTCCGGGGCAGCGTGGTGAAGGGCTGCGCGGTGAAAGGGCTGCTCCGCGGCTGCGCGGTGAAAGGGCTCCAAGAAGAACCAGGCAGCATGGTGAAGGGCTCCTCTGGGGCACAGTGATGGTGAAGGGCTGCTTTGGGGCGGTGCGATGAGGGGCTGTAAGAAGAACCGCGTGGCGTGATGAGCAGCTCCTCCGGGTGGCGCGGTGCGATGCTGAAGGGCTCCTCTGGGGAAGGGATGATGATGGGCTCCTCCGATGCGGCGTGGTGAAGGGCTCCTCTGGGACGGCGCGGTGAAGGGCTCCTCTCGGGCGGCGCGATGAGGGGCTGCTTCGGGGAGGCGTGGTGAAAGGGCTCCTCAGGCACCGCAGGTGAAGGGCTCCTCCGCAGCGGCGGGGATGATGATGGGCTCCTCCGGCGCAGCGCAATGATGATGGGCTCCCCGGGGCGTCACGCTAAAGGGCTCCCCTGGGGTGGCGCGACGAAAGGGCTCCTCCACGCAAGGCGATGAAGGGCTGCTCCGGGCTGGCGCGGTGAAGGGCTCCGCTGTGGCAAGGATAATGATGGGCTCCTCCGGCACAGCACGATGATGATGGGCTCCTCCGGAGTGGCGCGATGAGGGGCTCCAATGGGTCGGCACGACAAAGGGCTCCTCCAGGGCGGCGATGATGATGGGCTGCTCCGTGGCAACAACGACGATGGACTCCTCCGGAGTGGCGATGATGAGGGGCTGCTCCGTGGCAACAACGACGATGGACTCCTCCGGGGGCGATGATGATGGGCTGCTCCGTGGCAACAACGATGATGGGCTCCTCCGGGGCGGCGCGGCGCAGGCCTCTTCCGGCGCGCCGCAATGAAGGGCTGCTCCGGCGACACGCAGTGAAACAGCTCCTCAGGCGCAGCATGGTGAAGGGCTCCTCCGCAACAGGGATGATGATGGCCTCCTCCGGGGCGAGGCTGACGATGAGCTCCTTCGGGGCGGCGCGATGAGCGGCTCCTCTGGATAGGGAATGACGATGGGCTCCTCTGGAGCGCTGCGATGAGGGGCTCCCTCGCTACCCTACAAAACAAACCACACTACAGTACAAGACATAGAATGCAACAGATACAATACATACAATACGATACCTACGATAAATGTCATACCATACACTACATACAGTACACAATACAAATACAGTACAATACAAAACATACAATGCAAAACAAAATACATACAATACGTACAATACGTACGATACAAAATATGAAATCAAATGCAAAATGCAATACAAAACATTATGCAATACAAACGACACAATACGACAAATACCATACCATATATACAATACATGCTACAACACAAATAACAAGACACAGTACAAACAAACTAAAATACAACACAATACATACTACACAATAAAACACCATACCCACAATCAAAGACGACACACACGATGCATAAAATACATACAATACAATACATACAGTTCAATAACTACAGATCAATACATACAGCAAAATACAAAGTAATACAATACACAACACAACAGACAAAACAAACTACAGTACAATACCGTACACGCTCTACAATACTTAGCCTATGTATGTATGCCCCCCACCGCAGCGGCCCGACGAATACCGCCAAGAGGAGCCAGGCAACGCGACAAAGGGCTCCAAGAGGAGATGGAGGGCACGCTGAAAGACTCCCCCGGGGCGGCACGCTAAAGGGCTCCAAGAAGAGCCGGGCGTTGTGACGAAGGGCTCCTCCGGGGGGGGCGATCAAGGGCTCCTCCGGCGCAGCGCGATCAAGGGCTGCCCCGTGGCAAGGACGATGATGGACTCACTCGGGGCGGCGCGATGAAGAGCTCCTCCGGGGAGCGCGGTGAAAGGGCTCCTCCGGCGCAGCGCGGTGAAAGGCCTCCTCCGCGGTGGGATGATCAGGGCCTCCTCCGGCGCGGCGCGGTGAAAGGCCTCCTCCGCGGTGGGGATGATCAGGGGCTCCTCCGGCGCGGCGCGGCGCGGCGCAATGGTCAGGGGCTCCTCTGGAGGGGGAATGATCAGGGGCTCCTCTCGAGCGGCGCGATGAGGGGCTCCGCCAGCGAGCCCCTCAGTACCATACAAAACAAACTACAGTACAGTACAATACAGAGAACGCAATACATAGAATAAAATACAACACAATGAACACCATAACATACCATACAGGACAACGCAACACGTGCAACGCAACACACACCCTATAATACAACCCATACAACATAATACAATACAAAATAAAACACGTACGATACAATGCCTACAATACAATAAATACCGTACCGTACAATACAACACAACAATTACAATACATACGAGGAAACCCAACACAAAATACAACACATACAATACAATACGTACCGTACAACGCACACCAAACCATACAACACAAACCATACAATGCAAGCCATGTAAGACATTACTATACAAACTACATTACAATACATACAACACTACACATACTATACAATACAAAAGACATTACAATACCAAATATATTACAACTCGTACAATACAACACAATGCATACCATCCAATAGACCACACTATACAGTACATGAAATACAATACAATACAAAAAACAATACATACAATGCGATACAAAATACAAAACAACAATACAAATGCAACACACGACACAGAAAGCAAAAAACAATACAAAATACAGGATTATTCAAGCAATACAATACATACAATAAATAACATACCATACAATACGATACATACAAGACAATGTTATACCACGCAATACACACAGCACACAATACAAAAGAAACTACAGTACAATACATACAGTACAAAATACAATGCAAAAACAACACATAAAATACAATACCTTCAGTACAAAATACAACACCAAGTAAAAAATACAATACAATACAAACAATACAATACGATCCATCCAATACGTTACATACAATACAATGCAATACCACACCTACAATAATAATACACACCGTACAATAAACAGCGTACGATCCACTACATACAGTACAGTACACAACAAAACATAACAAAAAACACACTATAATACTACACATGCCGTACAACACAATACAATAAATACCATACCGTACTCTACGTGCATTAAAACAGTACTCCACGTACAATACAATAGATACAACACGACGCAGCACCTACGATACACTGCAATACACACGACGCATACGATACAATACGATACACGCGATACAATACGAAACATGCAATGCCGTACATACAATACCATACATTACGTAACATACGTTACGAAATGCAATACACGCCAAACATACAATGCATAAAAATACGAGAACTATCATACCGTACAATCAAACGCAACACCTACAACACATACAAGGAAACCCAAGACAAAATACAATCCATACAACAATACAAAATGCGCTAAAAACAAACAAGAAAACACAATACATACAATATAATACAAAATACCTTACAATACCAAGTACATTACAAACCATACAACACAACACATACAAGAAATAGCATGCCATTCAATACAGAAAAGACGATACAGAAAACAAAATACAAATAAAATACAAAAATACATACAATACAAATGTAATACAACACATACCACACAAAATACAGTACCGTACCAACAAGACAAGACATACAATACAATACAACTATACAATCAATACGATACGATACATGCGATAAATGTCACACCATACAATACAAACCATACAAAACAAAATACAGTACAGTACAAAACATACAACGCAAAACAAAATACGTGCAATACGTACAATACAAAATGCAAAATAAAATACAAAAAGCAATACAAAATACAAAACATTATGCAACGCAAAGGATACAATACGATAAATACCATGCCGTATAATACATACAAATACACACTACAATACAAAGAACAAGACACAACACAAAACAAGCTAAAATACAATACAACACATACAATACACAACACAATACCTACAAGACAATGCAAGACAAAACGCAATACAATAATAAAGTACATGCAATAAAAAATACAACAAAAATACATACCAGACACAATATATACACATACCATACACAAACAAACCATACAATACTGTACAAACTACAGTACAATACAAAGAACATACAAAACACATTATCAGACAAAATACATCAGAATACATACAATCGAATACAACACAATATATACAACACAAAAATGCCGTACATAAAATACGATACTTGAAATACAAGACAGACAATACATACAATGCATTACAAACAATGCAACAGAAAATAGAAGGCATTCCACACAAACTACAATACTATACACACAATGCATAAATACAACGCAAAATACAACACAGAATACAAGAGACAATACAACAAATACCAAACCATACAATACAAAAACACACAACAACAAAAATGCAATCCAGTACAAAATACAGACAATACAATACAGTACCTACCGCAGAATACACCCATACCAGACAACATAATACACAGAACACACAACACAGTAAAATACACAATCCAATACAAAATACAGAATGCAACATACAAAATGCAAGATACAACACAAAATGCAATACACAATAAAACAGAAACTACAATACAACAGAATAACATTACATATACGATAAAAAAACACACGATACAATACATACAATAAATAGCATACGTTTGCCATACAACACATACAGTACAATAAATACATACCGTACAACACAACACATACGATGCATTTCGATACATACAATACAAATACATACGTTACAAAACACAAAGAATACAAAGCCCAAACAATACAACAGAATACACACATACCATAAATACCATACCACACAATAAAAGACAACACATACAATACAATACATACAGTTCAATAACTACAGATACAAGACAAAACAAACTAAACAGTACAATACGTACACGCTCTACAATACTTAGCCTATGTATGTATGCCCCCACCGCAGCGGCCCGACGAATACCGCCAAGAGGAGCCAGGCAACGCGACAAAGGGCTACCAAGAGGAGATGGAGGGCACGCTGAAAGGCTCCCCCGGGCTGGCGCCCTGAAGGGCTTCCAAGAAGAGCGCGGGCGTTGTGATGAAGGGCTCCTCCGGGGCGGGGCGATGAAAGGGCTCCTCCGGTGCAGCGCGATCAAGGGCTGCTCCGTGGCAAAGATGATGATGAACTCCTCCTGGGGAGGCGCGGTAAAAGGGCTCCTCCGGCGCGGTGCAGTGAAGGCTCCTCCGGGGCTCAGCGATGAGGGGCTGCAAGGAGAACCGCGTGGCGTGATGAGCAGCTCCTCCGGGGTGGCGCGGTGCGATGCTGAAGGGCTCCTCTGGGAAGGGATGATGATGGGCTCCTCCGATGCGGCGTGGTGAAGGGCTCCTCCGGGGTGGCGTGGTGAAGGGCTCCTCTCGGGCGGCGCGACGAGGGGCTACGAGAAAAGCCACGCAGCATGATGAAGAGCTCCTCTGCAGCGGCACGGTGAAAGGCCTCCTCCTGGGGGTGTGGTGAAAGGGATGCAAGAAGAGCTGGGCAGCACTGACAAGAGCTCCTCCGCACAGCCATGTCCATGGGCTCCTCCGGTGTGGCGCAATGATGATGGACTCTCCGGGGCAGGGATGATGAGGGGCTCCTCCGGCGGCGGCACGACAACAGGCTCTCTGAGGGCTGCTCTGGGGCGGCACAAGGAAGGGCTGCAAGAAGAACCGTGCGATGCGATGAAGGGCTCCTCTGGGGTGGGGCGGTGCAAAAGGGCTCCTCCGGGCAGCGTGGTGAAGGGCTGCGCGGTGAAAGGGCTGCTCCGCGGCTGCGCGGTGAAAGGGCTCCAAGAAGAACCAGGCAGCATGGTGAAGGGCTCCTCTGGGGCACAGTGATGGTGAAGGGCTGCTTGGGGCGGTGCGATGAGGGCTGTAAGAAGAACCGCGTGGCGTGATGAGCAGCTCCTCCGGGGTGGCGCGGTGCGATGCTGAAGGGCTCCTCTGGGGAAGGGATGATGATGGGCTCCTCCGATGCGGCGTGGTGAAGGGCTCCTCTGGGACGGCGCGGTGAAGGGCTCCTCTCGGGCGGCGCGATGAGGGGCTGCTTCGGGGAGGCGTGGTGAAAGGGCTCCTCAGGCACCGCAGGTGAAGGGCTCCTCCGCAGCGGCGGGGATGATGATGGGCTCCTCCGGCGCAGCGCAATGATGATGGGCTCCCCGGGGCGTCACGCTAAAGGGCTCCCCTGGGGTGGCGCGACGAAAGGGCTCCTCCACGCAAGGCGATGAAGGGCTGCTCCGGGCTGGCGCGGTGAAGGGCTCCGCTGTGGCAAGGATAATGATGGGCTCCTCCGGCACAGCACGATGATGATGGGCTCCTCCGGAGTGGCGCGATGAGGGCTCCAATGGGTCGGCACGACAAGGGCTCCTCCAGGGCGGCGATGATGATGGGCTGCTCCGTGGCAACAACGACGATGGACTCCTCCGGAGTGGCGATGATGAGGGGCTGCTCCGTGGCAACAACGACGATGGACTCCTCCGGGGCGGCGATGATGATGATGGGCTGCTCCGTGGCAACAACGATGATGGGCTCTCCGGGGCGGCGCGGCGCGCAGGCCTCTTCCGGCGCGCCGCAATGAAGGGCTGCTCCGGCGACACGCAGTGAAACAGCTCCTCAGGCGCAGCATGGTGAAGGGCTCCTCCGCAACAGGGATGATGATGGCCTCCTCCGGGGCGAGGCTGACGATGAGCTCCTTCGGGGCGGCGCGATGAGCGGCTCCTCTGGATAGGGAATGACGATGGGCTCCTCTGGAGCGCTGCGATGAGGGGCTCCCTCGCTACCCTACAAAACAAACCACACTACAGTACAAGACATAGAATGCAACAGATACAATACATACAATACGATACCTACGATAAATGTCATACCATACACTACATACAGTACACAATACAAAATACAGTACAATACAAAACATACAATGCAAAACAAAATACATACAATACGTACAATACGTACGATACAAAATATGAAATCAAATGCAAAATGCAATACAAAACATTATGCAATACAAACGACACAATACGACAAATACCATACCATATATACAATACATGCTACACACAAATAACAAGACACAGTACAAAACAAACTAAAATACAACACAATCATACATACTACACAATAAAACACCATACCCCCAATCAAAGACGACACACACGATGCATAAAATACATACAATACAATACATACAGTTCAATAACTACAGATCAATACATACAGCAAATACAAAACGTAATACAATACACAACACAACAGACAAAACAAACTACAGTACAATACCGTACACGCTCTACAATACTTAGCCTATGTATGTATGCCCCCCACCGCAGCGGCCCGACGAATACCGCCAAGAGGAGCCAGGCAACGCGACAAAGGGCTCCAAGAGGAGATGGAGGGCACGCTGAAAGACTCCCCGGGGCGGCACGCTAAAGGGCTCCAAGAAGAGCCGGGCGTTGTGACGAAGGGCTCCTCCGGGGTGGGGCGATCAAGGGCTCCTCCGGCGCAGCGCGATCAAGGGCTGCCCCGTGGCAAGGACGATGATGGACTCACTCGGGGCGGCGCGATGAAGAGCTCCTCCGGGGAGGCGCGGTGAAAGGGCTCCTCCGGCGCAGCGCGGTGAAAGGCCTCCTCCGCGGTGGGGATGATCAGGGCCTCCTCCGGCGCGGCGCGGTGAAAGGCCTCCTCCGCGGTGGGGATGATCAGGGGCTCCTCCGCGCGGCGCGGCGCGGCGCAATGGTCAGGGGCTCCTCTGGAGGGGGAATGATCAGGGGCTCCTCTCGAGCGGCGCGATGAGGGGCTCCGCCAGCGAGCCCCTCAGTACCATACAAAACAAACTACAGTACAGTACAATACAGAGAACGCAATACATAGAATAAAATACAACACAATGAACACCATAACATACCATACAGGACAACGCAACACGCAACGCAACACACACCCTATAATACAACCCATACAACATAATACAATACAAATAAAACACGTACGATACAATGCCTACAATACAATAAATACCGTACCGTACAATACAACACAACAATTACAATACATACGAGGAAACCCAACACAAAATACAACACATACAATACAATACGTACCGTACAACGCACACCAAACCATACAACACAAACCATACAATGCAAGCCATGTAAGACATTACTATACAAACTACATTATACATATACAACACTACACATACTATACAATACAAAAGACATTACAATACCAAAATATTACAACTCGTACAATACAACACAATGCATACCATCCAATAGACCACTATACAGTACATGAAATACAATACATGAAATACAATACAAAAAACAATACATACAATGCGATACAAAATACAAAACAAAATACAAATGCAACACACGACACAGAAAGCAAAAAACAATACAAAATACAGGATTATTCAAGCAATACAATACATACAATAAATAACATACCATACAATACGATACATACAGACAATGTTATACCACGCAATACACACAGCACACAATACAAAAGAAACTACAGTACAATACAACAAAATACAATGCAAAAACAACACATAAAATACAATACCTTCAGTACAAAATACAACACCAAGTAAAAAATACAATACAATACAAACAATACAATACGATCCATCCAATACGTTACATACAATACAATGCAATACCACACCTACAATAATAATACACACACCGTACAATAAACAGCGTACGATCCACTACATACAGTACAGTACACAACAAAACATAACAAAAACACACTATAATACTACACATGCCGTACAACACAATACAATAAATACCATACCGTACTCTACGTGCATTAAAACAGTACTCACGTACAATACAATAGATACAACACGACGCAGCACCTACGATACACTGCAATACACACGACGCATACGATACAATACGATACACGCGATACAATACGAAACATGCAATGCCGTACATACAATACCATACATTACGTAACATACGTTACGAAATGCAATACACGCCAAACATACAATGCATAAAAATACGATAACTATCATACCGTACAATCAAACGCAACACCTACAACACATACAAGGAAACCCAAGACAAAATACAATCCATACAACAATACAAAATGCGCTAAAATACAAACAAGAAAACACAATACATACAATATAATACAAAATACCTTACAATACCAAGTACATTACAAACCATACAACACAACACATACAAGAAATAGCATGCCATTCAATACAGAAAAGACGATACAGAAAACAAAATACAAATAAAATACAAAAATACATACAATACAAAATAATACACACATACCACACAAAATACAGTACCGTACCAACAAGACAAGACATACAATACAATACAATACTATACAATCAATACGATACGATACATGCGATAAATGTCACACCCATACAATACAAACCATACAAAACAAAATACAGTACAGTACAAAACATACAACGCAAAACAAAATACGTGCAATACGTACAATACAAAATGCAAAATAAAATACAAAAAGCAATACAAATACAAACATTATGCAACGCAAAGGATACAATACGATAATACCATGCCGTATAATACATACAAATACACACTACAATACAAAGAACAAGACACAACACAAAACAAGCTAAAATACAATACAACACATACAATACCTACAACACAATACCTACAAGACAATGCAAGACAAAACGCAATACAATACATAAAGTACAATGCAATAAAAATACAACAAAATACATACCACACAATATATAACAAACCATACAATACAAACCATACAATACTGTACAAACTACAGTACAATACAAAGAACAATACAAACACATTATCAGACAAAATACATCAGAATACATACAATCGAATACAACGCAATATATACAACAAAAAAAATGCCGTACATAAAATACGATACTTGAAATACAAGACAGACAATACATACAATGCATTACAAACAATGCAACAGAAAATAGAAGGCATTCCACACCAAACTACAATACTATACACACAATGCATAAAATACAACGCAAAATACAACACAGAATACAAGAGACAATACAACAAATACCAAACCATACAATACAAAACAACACATACAACACAAAATGCAATCCAGTACAAAATACAGACAATACAATACAGTACCTACCGCAGAATACACCCCATACCAGACAACATAATACACAGAACACACAACACAGTAAAATCACAATCCAATACAAAATACAGAATGCAACATACAAAATGCAAGATACAACACAAAATGCAATACACACAATAAACAGAAACTACAATACAACAGAATACATTACATAATACGATAAAAAAACACACGATACAATACATACAATAAATAGCATACGTTGCCATACAACACATACAGTACAATAAATACCATACCGTACAACACAACACATACGATGCATTCGATACATACAATACAAACTACAATACGTTACAAAACACAAAGAATACAAAGCCCAAACAATACAACAGAATACACACAATACCATAAATACCATACCACACAATAAAAGACAACACATACAATACAATACATACAGTTCAATAACTACAGATACAAGACAAAACAACTACAGTACAATACCGTACACGCTCTACAATACTTAGCCTATGTATGTATGCCCCCCACCGCAGCGGCCCGACGAATACCGCCAAGAGGAGCCAGGCAACGCGACAAAGGGCTCCAAGAGGAGATGGAGGGCACGCTGAAAGGCTCCCCCGGGCTGGCGCCCTGAAGGGCTCCATGAAGAGCCCCCGGGCGTTGGTGATGAAGGGCTCCTCCGGTGCAGCGCGATCAAGGGCTGCTCCGTGGCAAAGATGATGATGAACTCCTCTGGGGAGGCGCGGTAAAAGGGCTCCTCCGGCGCGGTGCAGTGAAGGCTCCTCCGGGGCTCAGCGATGAGGGGCTGCAAGGAGAACCGCGTGGCGTGATGAGCAGCTCCTCCGGGTGGCGCGGTGCGATGCTGAAGGGCTCCTCTGGGGAAGGGATGATGATGGGCTCCTCCGATGCGGCGTGGTGAAGGGCTCCTCCGGGGTGGCGTGGTGAAGGGCTCCTCTCGGGCGGCGCGACGAGGGGCTACGAGAAAAGCCACGCAGCATGATGAAGAGCTCCTCTGCAGCGGCACGGTGAAAGGCCTCCTCCTGGGTGGTGTGGTGAAAGGGATGCAAGAAGAGCTGGGCAGCACTGACAAGAGCTCCTCCGGCACAGCCATGTCCATGGGCTCCTCCGGTGTGGCGCAATGATGATGGACTCCTCCGGGGCAGGGATGATGAGGGGCTCCTCCGGCGCGGCACGACGACAGGTCCTCTGAGGGGCTGCTCTGGGGCGGCACAAGGAAGGGCTGCAAGAAGAACCGTGCGATGCGATGAAGGGCTCCTCTGGGGTGGGGGCGGTGCAAAAGGGCTCCTCCGGGGCAGCGTGGTGAAGGGCTGCGCGGTGAAGGGCTGCTCCGCGGCTGCGCGGTGAAAGGGCTCCAAGAAGAACCAGGCAGCATGGTGAAGGGCTCCTCTGGGGCACAGTGATGGTGAAGGGCTGCTTTGGGGCGGTGCGATGAGGGGCTGTAAGAAGAACCGCGTGGCGTGATGAGCAGCTCCTCCGGGGTGGCGCGGTGCGATGCTGAAGGGCTCCTCTGGGGAAGGGATGAGATGGCTCCTCCGATGCGGCGTGGTGAAGGGCTCCTCTGGGACGGCGCGGTGAAGGGCTCCTCTCGGGCGGCGCGATGAGGGGCTGCTTCGGGGAGGCGTGGTGAAAGGGCTCCTCAGGCACCGCAGGTGAAGGGCTCCTCCGCAGCGGCGGGGATGATGATGGGCTCCTCCGGCGCAGCGCAATGATGATGGGCTCCCCCGGGGCGTCACGCTAAAGGGCTCCCCTGGGGTGGCGCGACGAAAGGGCTCCTCCACGCAAGGCGATGAAGGGCTGCTCCGGGCTGGCGCGGTGAAGGGCTCCGCTGTGGCAAGGATAATGATGGGCTCCTCCGGCACAGCACGATGATGATGGGCTCCTCCGGAGTGGCGCGATGAGGGGCTCCAATGGGTCGGCACGACAAAGGGCTCCTCCAGGGCGGCGATGATGATGGGCTGCTCCGTGGCAACAACGACGATGGACTCCTCCGGAGTGGCGATGATGAGGGGCTGCTCCGTGGCAACAACGACGATGGACTCCTCCGGGGCGGCGATGATGATGGGCTGCTCCGTGGCAACAACGATGATGGGCTCCTCCGGGGCGGCGCGGCGCAGGCCTCTTCCGGCGCGCCGCAATGAAGGGCTGCTCCGGCGACACGCAGTGAAACAGCTCCTCAGGCGCAGCATGGTGAAGGGCTCCTCCGCAACAGGGATGATGATGGCCTCCTCCGGGGCGAGGCTGACGATGAGCTCCTTCGGGGCGGCGCGATGAGCGGCTCCTCTGGATAGGGAATGACGATGGGCTCCTCTGGAGCGCTGCGATGAGGGGCTCCCTCGCTACCCTACAAAACAAACCACACTACAGTACAAGACATAGAATGCAACAGATACAATACATACAATACGATACCTACGATAAATGTCATACCATACACTACATACAGTACACAATACAAAATACAGTACAATACAAAACATACAATGCAAAACAAAATACATACAATACGTACAATACGTACGATACAAAATATGAAATCAAATGCAAAATGCAATACAAAACATTATGCAATACAAACGACACAATACGACAAATACCATACCATATATACAATACATGCTACAACACAAATAACAAGACACAGTACAAAACAAACTAAAATACAACACAATACATACTACACAATAAAACACCATACCCCACAATCAAAGACGACACACACGATGCATAAAATACATACAATACAATACATACAGTTCAATAACTACAGATCAATACATACAGCAAAATACAAAACGTAATACAATACACAACACAACAGACAAAACAAACTACAGTACAATACCGTACACGCTCTACAATACTTAGCCTATGTATGTATGCCCCCCACCGCAGCGGCCCGACGAATACCGCCAAGAGGAGCCAGGCAACGCGACAAAGGGCTCCAAGAGGAGATGGAGGGCACGCTGAAAGACTCCCCCGGGGCGGCACGCTAAAGGGCTCCAAGAAGAGCCGGGCGTTGTGACGAAGGGCTCCTCCGGGGTGGGGCGATCAAGGGCTCCTCCGGCGCAGCGCGATCAAGGGCTGCCCCGTGGCAAGGACGATGATGGACTCACTCGGGGCGGCGCGATGAAGAGCTCCTCCGGGGAGGCGCGGTGAAAGGGCTCCTCCGGCGCAGCGCGGTGAAAGGCCTCCTCCGCGGTGGGGATGATCAGGGCCTCCTCCGGCGCGGCGCGGTGAAAGGCCTCCTCCGCGGTGGGGATGATCAGGGCTCCTCCGGCGCGGCGCGGCGGCGCGGCGCGGCGCGGCGCAATGGTCAGGGGCTCCTCTGGAGGGGGAATGATCAGGGGCTCCTCTCGAGCGGCGCGATGAGGGGCTCCGCCAGCGAGCCCCTCAGTACCATACAAAACAAACTACAGTACAGTACAATACAGAGAACGCAATACATAGAATAAAATACAACACAATGAACACCATAACATACCATACAGGACAACGCAACACGTGCAACGCAACACACACCCTATAATACAACCCATACAACATAATACAATACAAAATAAAACACGTACGATACAATGCCTACAATACAATAAATACCGTACCGTACAATACAACACAACAATTACAATACATACGAGGAAACCCAACACAAAATACAACACATACAATACAATACGTACCGTACAACGCACACCAAACCATACAACACAAACCATACAATGCAAGCCATGTAAGACATTACTATACAAACTACATTACAATACATACAACACTACACATACTATACAATACAAAAGACATTACAATACCAAATATATTACAACTCGTACAATACAACACAATGCATACCATCCAATAGACCACACTATACAGTACATGAAATACAATACATGAAATACAACAAAACAATACATACAATGCGATACAAAATACAAAACAACAATACAAATGCAACACACGACACAGAAAGCAAAAAACAATACAAAATACAGGATTATTCAAGCAATACAATACATACAATAAATAACATACCATACAATACGATACATACAAGACAATGTTATACCACGCAATACACACAGCACACAATACAAAAGAAACTACAGTACAATACATACAGTACAAAATACAATGCAAAAAACAACACATAAAATACAATACCTTCAGTACAAAATACAACACCAAGTAAAAAATACAATACAATACAAACAATACAATACGATCCATCCAATACGTTACATACAATACAATGCAATACCACACCTACAATAATAATACACACCGTACAATAAACAGCGTACGATCCACTACATACAGTACAGTACACAACAAAACATAACAAAAAACACACTATAATACTACACATGCCGTACAACACAATACAATAAATACCATACCGTACTCTACGTGCATTAAAACAGTACTCCACGTACAATACAATAGATACAACACGACGCAGCACCTACGATACACTGCAATACACACGACGCATACGATACAATACGATACACGCGATACAATACGAAACATGCAATGCCGTACATACAATACCATACATTACGTAACATACGTTACGAAATGCAATACACGCCAAACATACAATGCATAAAAATACGATAACTATCATACCGTACAATCAAACGCAACACCTACAACACATACAAGGAAACCCAAGACAAAATACAATCCATACAACAATACAAAATGCGCTAAAATACAAACAAGAAAACACAATACATACAATATAATACAAAATACCTTACAATACCAAGTACATTACAAACCATACAACACAACCATACAAGAAATAGCATGCCATTCAATACAGAAAAGACGATACAGAAAACAAAATACAAATAAAATACAAAAATACATACAATACAAAATGTAATACAACACATACCACACAAAATACAGTACCGTACCAACAAGACAAGACATACAATACAATACAATACTATACAATCAATACGATACGATACATGCGATAAATGTCACACCATACAATACAAACCATACAAAACAAATACAGTACAGTACAAAACATACAACGCAAAACAAAATACGTGCAATACGTACAATACAAAATGCAAAATAAAATACAAAAAGCAATACAAAATACAAAACATTATGCAACGCAAAGGATACAATACGATAAATACCATGCCGTATAATACATACAAATACACACTACAATACAAAGAACAAGACACAACACAAAACAAGCTAAAATACAATACAACACATACAATACCTACAACACAATACCTACAAGACAATGCAAGACAAAACGCAATACAATACATAAAGTACAATGCAATAAAAAATACAACAAAATACATACCACACAATATATAACAAACCATACAATACAAACCATACAATACTGTACAAACTACAGTACAATACAAAGAACAATACAAAACACATTATCAGACAAAATACATCAGAATACATACAATCGAATACAACACAATATATACAACACAAAAATGCCGTACATAAAATACGATACTTGAAATACAAGACAGACAATACATACAATGCATTACAAACAATGCAACAGAAAATAGAAGGCATTCCACACCAAACTACAATACTATACACACAATGCATAAAATACAACGCAAAATACAACACAGAATACAAGAGACAATACAACAAATACCAAACCATACAATACAAAACAACACATACAACACAAAATGCAATCCAGTACAAAATACAGACAATACAATACAGTACCTACCGCAGAATACACCCCATACCAGACAACATAATACACAGAACACACAACACAGTAAAATACACAATCCAATACAAAATACAGAATGCAACATACAAAATGCAAGATACAACACAAAATGCAATACACAATAAAACAGAAACTACAATACAACAGAATACATTACATAATACGATAAAAAAACACACGATACAATACATACAATAAATAGCATACGTTGCCATACAACACATACAGTACAATAAATACCATACCGTACAACACAACACATACGATGCATTCGATACATACAATACAAACTACAATACGTTACAAAACACAAAGAATACAAAGCCCAAACAATACAACAGAATACACACAATACCATAAATACCATACCACACAATAAAAGACAACACATACAATACAATACATACAGTTCAATAACTACAGATACAAGACAAAACAAACTACAGTACAATACCGTACACGCTCTACAATACTTAGCCTATGTATGTATGCCCCCCACCGCAGCGGCCCGACGAATACCGCCAAGAGGAGCCAGGCAACGCGACAAAGGGCTCCAAGAGGAGATGGAGGGCACGCTGAAAGGCTCCCCCGGGCTGGCGCCCTGAAGGGCTCCAAGAAGAGCCGGGCGTTGTGATGAAGGGCTCCTCCGGGGCGGGCGATGAAGGTGCAGCGCGATCAAGGGCTGCTCCGTGGCAAAGATGATGATGAACTCCTCTGGGGAGGCGCGGTAAAAGGGCTCCTCCGGCGCGGTGCAGTGAAGGCTCCTCCGGGGCAGCGATGAGGGGCTGCAAGGAGAACCGCGTGGCGTGATGAGCAGCTCCTCCGGGGTGGCGCGGTGCGATGCTGAAGGGCTCCTCTGGGGAAGGGATGATGATGGGCTCCTCCGATGCGGCGTGGTGAAGGGCTCCTCCGGGGTGGCGTGGTGAAGGGCTCCTCTCGGGCGGCGCGACGAGGGGCTACGAGAAAAGCCACGCAGCATGATGAAGAGCTCCTCTGCAGCGGCACGGTGAAAGGCCTCCTCCTGGGTGGTGTGGTGAAAGGGATGCAAGAAGAGCTGGGCAGCACTGACAAGAGCTCCTCCGGCACAGCCATGTCCATGGGCTCCTCCGGTGTGGCGCAATGATGATGGACTCCTCCGGGGCAGGGATGATGAGGGGCTCCTCCGGCGCGGCACGACGACAGGCTCCTCTGAGGGGCTGCTCTGGGGCGGCACAAGGAAGGGCTGCAAGAAGAACCGTGCGATGCGATGAAGGGCTCCTCTGGGGTGGGGCGGTGCAAAAGGGCTCCTCCGGGGCAGCGTGGTGAAGGGCTGCGCGGTGAAAGGGCTGCTCCGCGGCTGCGCGGTGAAAGGGCTCCAAGAAGAACCAGGCAGCATGGTGAAGGGCTCCTCTGGGGCACAGTGATGGTGAAGGGCTGCTTTGGGGCGGTGCGATGAGGGGCTGTAAGAAGAACCGCGTGGCGTGATGAGCAGCTCCTCCGGGGTGGCGCGGTGCGATGCTGAAGGGCTCCTCTGGGGAAGGGATGATGATGGGCTCCTCCGATGCGGCGTGGTGAAGGGCTCCTCTGGGACGGCGCGGTGAAGGGCTCCTCTCGGGCGGCGCGATGAGGGGCTGCTTCGGGGAGGCGTGGTGAAAGGGCTCCTCAGGCACCGCAGGTGAAGGGCTCCTCCGCAGCGGCGGGGATGATGATGGGCTCCTCCGGCGCAGCGCAATGATGATGGGCTCCCCCGGGGCGTCACGCTAAAGGGCTCCCCTGGGGTGGCGCGACGAAAGGGCTCCTCCACGCAAGGCGATGAAGGGCTGCTCCGGGCTGGCGCGGTGAAGGGCTCCGCTGTGGCAAGGATAATGATGGGCTCCTCCGGCACAGCACGATGATGATGGGCTCCTCCGGAGTGGCGCGATGAGGGGCTCCAATGGGTCGGCACGACAAAGGGCTCCTCCAGGGCGGCGATGATGATGGGCTGCTCCGTGGCAACAACGACGATGGACTCCTCCGGTGGCGATGATGAGGGGCTGCTCCGTGGCAACAACGACGATGGACTCCTCCGGGGCGGCGATGATGATGGGCTGCTCCGTGGCAACAACGATGATGGGCTCCTCCGGGGCGGCGCGGCGCAGGCCTCTTCCGGCGCGCCGCAATGAAGGGCTGCTCCGGCGACACGCAGTGAAACAGCTCCTCAGGCGCAGCATGGTGAAGGGCTCCTCCGCAACAGGGATGATGATGGCCTCCTCCGGGGCGAGGCTGACGATGAGCTCCTTCGGGCGGCGCGATGAGCGGCTCTGGATAGGGAATGACGATGGGCTCCTCTGGAGCGCTGCGATGAGGGGCTCCCTCGCTACCCTACAAAACAAACCACACTACAGTACAAGACATAGAATGCAACAGATACAATACATACAATACGATACCTACGATAAATGTCATACCATACACTACATACAGTACACAATACAAAATACAGTACAATACAAAACATACAATGCAAAACAAAATACATACAATACGTACAAACGTACGATACAAAATATGAAATCAAATGCAAAATGCAATACAAAACATTATGCAATACAAACGACACAATACGACAAAATACCATACCATATATACAATACATGCTACAACACAAATAACAAGACACAGTACAAAACAAACTAAAATACAACACAATACATACTACACAATAAAACACCATACCCCACAATCAAAGACGACACACACGATGCATAAAATACATACAATACAATAACATACAGTTCAATAACTACAGATCAATACATACAGCAAAATACAAAACGTAATACAATACACAACAACAACAGAAAACAAACTACAGTACAATACCGTACACGCTCTACAATACTTAGCCTATGTATGTATGCCCCCCCACCGCAGCGGCCCGACGAATACCGCCAAGAGGAGCCAGGCAACGCGACAAAGGGCTCCAAGAGGAGATGGAGGGCACGCTGAAAGACTCCCCCGGGGCGGCACGCTAAAGGGCTCCAAGAAGAGCCGGGCGTTGTGACGAAGGGCTCCTCCGGGGTGGGGCGATCAAGGGCTCCTCCGGCGCAGCGCGATCAAGGGCTGCCCCGTGGCAAGGACGATGATGGACTCACTCGGGGCGGCGCGATGAAGAGCTCCTCCGGGGAGGCGCGGTGAAAGGGCTCCTCCGGCGCAGCGCGGTGAAAGGCCTCCTCCGCGGTGGGGATGATCAGGGCTCCTCCGGCGCAGCGCGGTGAAAGGCCTCCTCCGCGGTGGGGATGATCAGGGCCTCCTCCGGCGCGGCGCGGTGAAAGGCCTCCTCCGCGGTGGGGATGATCAGGGGCTCCTCCGGCGCGGCGCGGCGCAATGGTCAGGGGCTCCTCTGGAGGGGGAATGACCAGGGGCTCCTCTCGAGCGGCGCGATGAGGGGCTCCGCCACGAGCCCCTCAGTAACATACAAAACAAACTACAGTACAGTACAATACAGAGAACGCAATACATAGAATAAAATACAACACAATGAACACCATAACATACCATACAGGACAACGCAACACGTGCAACGCAACACACACCCCTATAATAACATACAACATAATACAATACAAATAAAACACGTTACGATACAATGCTACATACAATACAATAAATACCGTACCGTACAATACAACACAACAATTACAATACATACAGGAAACCCAACACAAATACAACACATACAATACAATACGTACCGTACAACGCACACCAAACCATACAACACAAACCATAACAATGCAAGCATGTAAGACATTACTATACAACTACATACAATACATACAACACTACACATACTATCAATACAAAGA
>NW_026114220.1:0-21738 GCF_018139145.2 Gymnogyps californianus | reverse complement strand
CTTATGTGCTTGGAAGCCGTTACTAAGAAATCTTCAACCGTTCCAAGCCACAGATAGCTCCTCCAACAATTGGTGCTGTATTACTAGGTAATGTTCAATCTTTATGTTTTCAGAAATCTAAGAAAAAGGCATACAACAGTAGGATGGACTTCAATTCAGGTTATGCACATACTTACCTGTTGTGTGGCAAATCAGATCCTTTAGGGAAACAGTAATACAGTTTATGCAGTGTGTTTTGGGTTCACGTATGGCAAGGCACAAGTTTTAGTCCTAAAAAAAGCAGTCATCTCTATTATTCTCTAATCTTTTGTGCAGAGAATTCTTCTGCCAGGGATTGTTCATCCATAAGGTAAATCTTGTAACTGCTTGAAAATACAGTAAATGGATAGTCTAGATGCCACTATTTTATCTTAATGCTGTGCTATAGGTGCATCAATGACATTCCTTTCAGACATTCATTTTAATATTTTATAGTCCTTTGGAGAGGAACAAGAGAGTTCACAACTGTTTCTAAATCCTAGATTTCCCTCCTCCTCTTTCCATTCTAAAGCAGTAGTCAGACACTGAAAGAGCTAGAAAATTGTTCCTAACCAAGGCTGACAGAATCAAGGTAGCTCCAACTAATGAGGAAAAGATTGCAAATACGTTTCCAAAAGTAGGAATCTGTAGTTGCGCTTCAAGTATTGGCATGGACACAGGAAAAAAAATCAATAGTGGAAGTTATCTGTAACTGTGACCTAATGTGTGAATGTAAGGTCCCTCACCAAAAGAGGTCATGTAAGCACTAGCAATTACTTACAGCCAGGGGAATTCTGCAGATGTTTAGAAAAAATACCTTAACAGCATTCTGTACGGGCTGCCATATAAACAACACTAGCGGTAAACTCAAACATATTTCAAACAAAAAACAAGAACTACAAAACACTAGTAGCAGGCCATACTCTGAGATGTTCGTAGCATTGTGGGATTTTACTAGAGATTTGGGGGCCTGACTATAGCTCAGTTTCTGTCTGCCATATGTTGGGTATGATTCTAGTCCTTGTTGTGTTACAGCATACACGTAAAATTATTTATTTTTCAAGTGTGAGTTTCAACAATAACGAAAGGCCTAAATTATTGCTTTGAACTAGCATAAATTGTGTGGTTCTATTAAAATCACTAGCGCTACACTGATTTATATCAGTTCTGCTTCTCAAAGGTGTTTTTTTGATGGTCTGATGAACTTGTTCCTACAACAATTAAGTGAAGATGATAGCTAAGATGATATAGCAACATCTGATTGCTGCTACAGAACAGACTCTTCCAGAAGTATTTTTCAAGTTAATGCATTGCATCTAACGTTACATAGGTTTCTTCATATGCAACCTTTCCCTGAACTCCAAAGCACTTGGTATTACTGAGATGTGTGCTAAATAATCGAACTGCTCTACCTATTCAGGTTTTTAAAATGCAGCATTCACCATGGTATCTGAGTACCTTTCACAGTTGCCAAGAATGCTAGTGCATTAGTCATAGAAAACCTGTTAGGCAGACAGGCTTTACAATTTATGGATTAGTAACATGGCTGACCCAGGTTTCTGAACACAGGCAGGTGCACACTTGGTTGGCTCTGTATGGGGACTGATGAGAATCTCTGCTCCCAGGTGTAAATGGTTCCTGTACAAGTCATGAAGATCAAAGTTTTGCTATTCTGATAAGTATAAGAGACTTACGGTCCCACTCATTTCTAAAGAGTATTCCTGAACTGATTCACAATTTGTTTGCATACCTGCCTCAAATTACTGATGCACATCAAAGTGCTAAGCATGTGCAGAATTGCAAATTTCCTTTTCCAAGTGTCTTGCTCACTCTACATGGCTTTCTTTCTCTCTAGTTAATACATGCTGCATGTCAGACTGTGATACATGGCAGTGGCAAAATGGACAAGTTCTGTTACTTCCCTGGTGTGTGAATGTAGGTTGGGAAATCGGTGATCACTTTTGTGCAGCTGCCCCATTGTACAGCAGAAACTATGCACTTCTGATAGGCCTGTATCTCACACAACTGTGCAATAGCCCTTTTAGGATAAACAAAGGTGTACGCCCTAACTGAGGAAGTTTGGGCAAGCTGTGGACACCCAAATACATTTGAGAAGTATAAAGTTCTCCTACATGTAGCAGTAAGTGGTGTTGATTCCAGAAGTCAGTGTCAGCACCAGAGTATACTGAGAGAATCATGCAAGAAAGAAAACAAGAAAGTCTATGAAATACAGCCAAGACTTAGTGGATGGGAGAGGTGCCTAATGTTAAGGGACAACAAAGACTGCAACCTCCTGACATGTACATTTCTGTTTCATTTTTCCTCCTCTTCCTCGTGCATTTTTCCATATTGGCACAGACCTCTTGCCTCACGTGTAATAAGTCCTGTTCATGTAGCCTGTGGCTTCTACTTTATGAAGCGCACTGACTGCTGTTTAACATTTAACTTACCTTTTATGGTAGCTGTCTTTAATGTTACATTTTTTTTATTTCCCGTGTTGTCCTTCAGACAATTCTTGCTAGGAAAGTAATCCTGTACATAACCTTCATGTTCTCCTTCATTTCTTACACAGATGTTGAGGATTATCGGGCTGGGCTGATCTCTCACATCTCATCACTAATCTCTTTTGTCAGCTTGTCATTCTTCAGATGTTATCTATTCTTTTGAAGTTCTCACTTCTGTCCTCATATTCAGGACATGAAGGAACAATGACAAAAGATCCAGTGAAAATAGCAGCATAATTTACATATTTCAGCTCTTTCTTTAGACTAATGCTAAATGTTTAGCATTATGCTTCCTTGTCTCTTCTACCCATTGTTTCGTACCTAGGATTTTTAAGACTGTGTTGATCAATAAGAGATAAAAATTATGCTTGTTGGACTTGTCTGTAGTTGAAAATATTAATATTGACTCTCATCATGATGGAGGACTCTGTTCCTTTATATTTTTTCCTTGTTAGTAACTCTCCACCAGCTGTCTTCATACAAAGCAGGCAGATGTCTGCTGACAGCTGTATTTAGAATTAAAGTGCTTTCCAGATTTGATCCAGGATCTAAAATTTTAAGATCAATGCACAGATACTGTGGAGGTAGCAACTGTTGTTTTCAACTGGGTTTCATCTGAGTACTACATTGATCTATCATTCCGATCATATTTCATCATTTCCTATCCTAGGAAATAGCAGCAGGCAAAATTGCACTGGTTCACAAAAGCTCAACAAGCTGATATTTGTTTTTGAGAAGATGCCGTATTTTCGAGAATACAATACAAATATATCTGACTGATGATGTAGTAATCCTTATCTCTGAGGAAGTCCACCCAGGAGGAATGTTAAACTGGCTTCATATGTTTTCAGCATTAATTAGCATTCCAGATAGATTACTGGGAGTCTGAGCCCTTAGGTTGCACCAACACAGTATCATATTCAGAGTGTGTAAGCACAGTAAATTTTCTAATCATGTGTTTTGTTCCTCTGCCTCTGGCTCTTGTAGTCAAATATCTGTCAAACAAGTCAGTCAGAAAAGTTAAACATATTATAAAGGCCTAAAGCTATTTTCCCGAGTGGAACCATGCACCTTGTGGTGTAGAATTTCGGGACAGGGAGGCTTTATATTTTATTATTATTATTATATTATTATTATTATTATCATCAACCTGTTGCAATATTTGTGCTGCAGCATCTGGGTATAAGAGAGGCTCCTGCATTCTCATTTGATTGTGGGGGAATAAGTTGTTTTCTGATTGTAATTTCAAGCTATATTGTGAGAATAAAAATTGTTCCTCAGGTGGGTTGGCCCGCCAGCAGCCAAGCACCCACCCAGCTGCTTATTTACTCCTCTCTCCCACAGGAAAGGGAGAAATAGGAGGCGAGAAGACTGAGGATTGAGTAAGACGGTTTAGTAAATGAACAAAAAGCTATGTGTGAAGCAAAGCAAAATAAGGAATTTATTCACTCCCTCGCATTGACTGGCAGCTGTCTAGCCACTTCCTGGAAAGCAGGACCTAAGCATCAGTTGCTTGGGAAACAAACACCAGACCCACAAACTCCTGATTCCTCACATTTCCTTGAGCTTTTATTGCTGACTACGTCATCAGTATGGAATATCCCTTTGGTCAATTTGGGTCAACTGAATCCCCTCCCAACTTCTTACTCACCCCCAGTCTACTAACCAGGGTGGCAGAATGGAAAAAGAGAAAGCCTCGAAGCTGTGCAGCGCTGCTCAGCAAAATCAAAACACTGGTGTGTTATCAGCGCTGTTTTAGCCACAATCCAGGCATGGCACCATTCGGGCTGCTATGGAAAATGTTAATTCCATCCCAGCCAGGTGCAGTCCGCTTCCTCATCTCCTAAGGAGAGCTGTTGCTACATTTTTTGGAGTCCAGCGCAGTAGGCAGTGTTATTCTTCATTTAAACCATCCCAAAAAGCATGCATCATCCTGGCAGCAAAAGGTCAAACTTTGTGAGCATCACTGTAGGTCGACCCTGCCAGTGGCCAGTGCCTGACCTCCAACAGTGCACCCCACTTCCTTTCATCCATGTCTACTCAGAACTCTCCTTGATGTGGTGACAAGGGTCTTAACTGCCCTCAAATCTGGGCTTTGCCTTAAAATTCACCGCTCAGCCTGAGTGTATTACTGTTGTACCTTGTGTCACAGCTCATTGAGCCACATAATAATTCTGCATGCATTCATCACTTCCTCCCATAGTAAAACACTTGGCATCCAGAGATGGCATTATGGTAAAGGTGGAGTGCGTGCTTCAGGAGCAAAGGTCTCTAAAGGCTAAGAATAAATTATTAAAAGCTACAAAGGCAGCTGACACATTAATACATTATACAATACCTTTGTGATGTATTTGAGATTCTTGTGGGAAAATTAACCCTAACTCATCATACGTCAATTTTTAAACAGTTTTGGTTCTGATAGCTAACATATTTTAAATTCTATTTAAACAGTTTATGAGATGCCTGTAAGATAAAACAGCTTTATTCATTGGAGAGTTTTCTTCTCTCAAACCTTTAACATTTCAAGTATCAAACTTCCAAGTCCCTGAGCCAAAATTCATAAAGCTTTTGATAACAGTATTTTACATAATCAACAGCCATTTTGATCATCAACAGCCATCGCGAATTGGTGTTGAATGTGTTATATTAAATTCTTAGATTCCCTGGTGCTCAGATAGGATTCTTGACTTTGCAGGACTGTCTAGTTTTGCTTCTTGTGTGATGCAGTAAATGATTAATGTACTCATTTTTCTTAGAATATTGTATCTGCTGTTCTTCAGATTCAAAACTGATCCCGCTCTGAAGGTTTCCCCCACTCCTCCTCCACTTACTGAAAGTAATAAACCCATGCCTTTCCTTTTCAAAAGTAATTGAACCACTTTTAAATTTGAAAGTCTAGATTGTCTCTACACTGTCTCTTCGATTCTCCACGCTACTGCTTCCCTCTCCTAGCACTTTCCGATAGCTTCATTGCCTTTTGTTTTCAGTATAACAGCGTCTGTTTCTTCTTAATTTAGCTTGTCTGAATGCCGGCTCTTTTTCTTACTTTCTTCCTGATTTTGCTTTGGCTGCTAGGTTTTCACATGGCTGCCTGATTTCACATGATCTACTCTTCTTCAATCTATACCCTATATATCTTTTTCTTATTGTTTTGCAACACAGTCTTCTCTTACTGTTTTCGAAGCATGTGTATCTTTCTTTGTCCCATTTCTTTCCTAAATCCACTTTCACATCTGTTTCAACCCACTTCCCTGATAGCTTTTTCCTCATTTTCCCACTTTCATTCTCTACACTGTGTCTTTTTTTCCCACATTCTTACTCCCTTGTGACTTCAGAACATTTTGATTCGACCTAAAAGAGGATGCTGGCCAAGAGGAAGGTTTGCTACACCAACTTCCAATCCCTCTGTGCAAAGTGAAGGAGTTTGTTTTTTATTTCTTTTTTCTCCTCTAATAAAAGTGAGGCTTGCTCTATATTAGAGTCTGGTCATCAACAAAGATTTTTAAATACATTTCTCAATTTTGCAGGGGCTTAGAAGCATGTTCCTTTTTTCCTTGGTGCTAATTTATCGTGTTATGGCAAATTGTGTGGAAAATTACTTAAAAAAAAAAAAGGAAAACATCAGATAGAACTTTCTTGAATCTGATTACAGCAAGCAAGGAATTTTCCTCAAGAAAATAATGACTTAACAGATGTTTGGGCAAATGAGGCCAATGTTTGCTTCTGTTTTATTTGATGCACTCATTAAATTAGATTTAGGTTGCATGAGCTGTTCAGAAACATAAAATATTTAGCTGCTACTCTAATGTTATTTGTGGTCACAGGCCCCACGTGTGTAGCGGGATGTGGTATTACAACAATTGTTCTGAAGACCACATAGAAGATGTGATGATACACAGTTCTCCTGCTCTGAATTCTACTAAAAATGGCACTGGAATTCCAGCCATAGCCTGTGACATTTATACATGAGCAAAATCTGCCTGCATGAAAAAACACACAAGAAAAACAAGTGTAACAATTCATGACTGATTAATTACACAAAAATCTTTATTACACTCAACAAATGATAATGACAGCTACCTACCACAGTGGCTGAACTTTATCTGTTTGTTTATGATCCTTTATAAGGTTTATGTAGAAACCAATTCAGCAGCATTTCCCAAAGAGTTACAGGTTTTTCTTTTGGCTGTAAAAACCTTTCAGTCTAAGGACAGAAAATTTGGTCTGGTGTATACTGCTGTTGTGCAGATTTCAGTTTTCCCTTGGCTTGTTTGAAGAAAACAGCAAGCTTAATTTGCCTTCTCTGGCTATCATAATCCAGCCAAACGATCGTGTAAGCAGTTGGCCAAAACTAGAAGATGCTGGCTTTGCTGAAATGGTGGAAGCAGTAACCCAAACGGTAAAAAGCCTGGGGACAAGGAAATGAGGCAGCATTATTAGGCAGATTAGGCAATTCCTGCTGTTAGGAAGGCAAGATCTGTAGTGAGCTTGGCTAGTGATGGCCAGATGGATTAAAGAAAGTAGCCAAAGGTAGGTGCTGAAGTTTGGACCTGTTTACACTCCAGAAAAGTTGAAGTTCACAGTTAAATTCCATTTGAACAGGCAGAGCAACACAGATGACAGAAAAGGCTCTGGTGGGAGGAGTTACAATAACCTCAAGTTTATACTGATGAGGTTTTAAACAGGAATTTTAGCTGTATGGAAAGCAGGAAAAGGTGGGTTCACGGAGGATATTAGTAGAAGCATGCAATACTGGCTGTTTCTTCTACTAAGTACCCTCCTTGAAACACCTTTTCTCCTGCCTTCTGTATAACTAAATGTCCTGGTTTTGGCTAGGACAGAGTTAATTCTCTTCCTAGTAGCTGGTATAGTGCTGTGTTTTGGATTTAGTAGGAAAAGAATGTTGATAACACACTGATGTTTTTAGTTGTTGCTAAGTAGTGTTTATACTAAGTCAAGGATTTTTCAGCTTCTCGTGCCCAGCCAGCAAGAAGGCTGGAGGGGCACAAGAAGCTGGGAGGGGACACCATCAGGACAGCTGACCCAAACTGGCCAAAGGGATATTCCATACCATATGACATCATGCCCAGTATATAAACTGGGGGGAGTTAACTGGGAGGGGGGATCGCGGCTCGGGAACTAACTGGGCACCGGTCAACGAGTGGTGAGCAATTGCATTGTGCACCACTTGCTTTGTATAGTTTAATTCTTTTAGTATTACTATTGTCATATTATTATTAACATTATCATTATTTTTCATTCCTTTCTGTCCTATTAAACTGTCTTTATCTCAACGCACGAGGTTTTTTTGGTTTGGGTTTTTTTTTTTTTTTTTTGAGATAAAGGACTGTCATGGTTTAACCCCAGCTGGCAACTAAGCACCACGCAGCTGCTCGCTCACCCCCCCACCCGGTGGGGGATGGGGAGAGAATAAAAAAAAAAAAAGAACCTCGTGGGCTGAGATAAAGACAGTTTAATAGGACAGAAAGGAATGAAAAACAATGATAATGATAATAATAATAATATGACAATAGCAATACTAAAAGAATTAAACTATACAAAGTAAGTGGTGCACAATGCAATTGCTCACCACTCGTTGACCGATGCCCAGTTAGTTCCCGAGCCGCGATCCCCCTCCCAGTTAACTCCCCCCAGTTTATATACTGGGCATGATGTCATATGGTATGGAATATCCCTTTGGCCAGTTTGGGTCAGCTGTCCTGATGGTGTCCCCTCCCAGCTTCTTGTGCCCCTCCAGCCTTCTTGCTGGCTGGGCACGAGAAGCTGAAAAATCCTTGACTTAGTATAAACACTACTTAGCAACAACTAAAAACATCAGTGTGTTATCAACATTCTTTTCCTACTAAATCCAAAACACAGCACTATACCAGCTACTAGGAAGAGAATTAACTCTGTCCTAGCCAAAACCAGGACATTTAGTTATACAGAAGGCAGGAGAAAAGGTGGTTTCAAGGAGGGTACTTAGTAGAAGAAACAGCCAGTATTGCATGCTTCTACTAAATATCCTCCGTGAACCCACCCTTTTCTCCTGCTTTCCATACAGCTAAAATTCCTGTTTAAACCTTCATCAGTATAAACTGAGGTTATTGTAACTCCTCCCACCAGAGCCTTTTCTGTCATCTGTGTTGCTCTGCCTGTTCAAATGGAATTTAACTGTGAACTTCAACTTTTCTGGAGTGTAAACAGGTCCAAACTTCAGCACCTACCTTTGGCTACTTTCTTTTAATCCATCTGGCCATCACTAGCCAAGCTCACTACAGATCTTGCCTTCCTAACAGCAGGAATTGCCTAATCTTGCCTAATAATGCTGCCTCATTTCCTTGTCCCCAGGCTTTTTACCGTTTGGGTTACTGCTTCCACCATTTCAGCAAAGCCAGCATCTTCTAGTTTTGGCCAACTGCTTACACGATCGTTTGGCTGGATTATGATAGCCAGAGAAGGCAAATTAAGCTTGCTGTTTTCTTCAAACAAGCCAAGGGAAAACTGAAATCTGCACAACAGCAGTATACACCAGACCAAATTTTTCTGTCCTTAGACTGAAAGGGTTTTTACAGCCAAAAGAAAAACCTGTAACTCTTTGGGAAATGCTGCTGAAATTGGTTTTTCTACATATAACCTTATAAAGGATCATAATAACAAACAGATAAAGTTCAGCCACTGTGGTAGGTAGCTGTCATTATCATTTGTTGAGTGTAATAAAGATTTTTGTGTGTAATTAATCAGTCATGAATTTGTTACACTTGTTTTTTCTTGTGTGTTTTTTCACTGGCAGGCAGATTTTTGCTCATGTATAAATGTCACAGGCTATGGCTGGAATTCCAGTGCCATTTTTAGGTAGAATTTCAGAGCAGGAGAACTGTGTATCATCACATCTTCTATGTGGTCTTCAGAACAATTGTTGTAATACCACATCCCGCTACACACGTGGGGCCTGTGACCACAAATTAACATTAGAGTAGCAGCTAAATATTTTATGTTTTCTGAACAGCTCATGCAACCTAAATCTATATTTAATGAGTGCATCAAATATAAACAGAAGCAAACATTGGCCTCATTTGCCCAAAACATCTGTTATTAATGTCATTATTTTTTCTTGAGGAAAATTCCTTGCTTGCTGTAATCAGATTCAAGAAAGTTCTTATCTGATGTTTTCCCTTTTTTTTTTTTAAGTAATTTTCCACACAATTTGCCATAACACGATAAATTAGCACCAAGGAAAAAAGGAACATGCTTCTAAGCCCCTGGCAAAATTGAGAAATGTATTTAAAAATCTTTGGTTGAATGACCAGACTCTAATATAGGAGCAAGCCTCACTTTTATTTAGAGGAGGAAAAAGAAATAAAAATCAAACTCCTTCACTTTGCACAGAGGGATTGGAAGTTGGTGTAGCAAACCTTCCTCTTGGCCAGCATCCTCTTTTAAGGTCGAATCAAAATGTTCTGAAGTCACAAGGGAGTAAGAGATGTGGGAAAAAAAGACACAGTGTAGAGAATGAACAGTGGGAAAATGAGGAAAAAGCTATCAGGGAAGTGGGGGTTGAAACAGATGTGAAAGTGGATTTAGGAAAGAAATGGGACAAAGAAAGATACACATGCTTCGAAAAACAAGTAAGAGAAGACTGTGTTGCAAAAACAATGAAGAAAAAAGATATATAGGGTATAGATTGAAGAAGAGTAGATCATGTGAAATCAGGCAGCCATGTGAAAACCTAGCAGCCAAAGCAAAATCAGGAAGAAAGTAAGAAAAAGAGCCGGCATTCAGACAAGCTAAAATTAAGAAGAAACAGACGCTGTTATACTGAAAACAAAAGGCAATGAAGCTATCGGAAAGTGCTAGGAGAGGGGAAGCAGTAGCGTGGGAGAATCGAAGAGACAGTGTAGAGACAATCTAGACTTTCAAATTTAAAGTGGTTTCAATTACTTTTGAAAAGGAAAGGCATGGGTTTATTACTTTCAGTAAGTGGAGGAGGAGTGGGGGGAAACTCTTCAGAGCGGGATCAGTTTTGAATCTGAAGAACAGCAGATACAATATTCTAAGAAAAATGAGTACATTAATCATTTACTGCATCACACAAGAAGCAAAACTAGACAGTCCTGCAAAGTCAAGAATCCTATCTGAGCACCCAGGGAATCTAAGAATTTAATATAACACATTCAACACCAATTCTGCGATGGCTGTTGATGATCAAAATGGCTGTTTGATTATGTAAAATACTGTATCAAAAGCTTTATGAATTTTGGCTCAGGGACTTGGAATGTTTGATACTTGAAATGTTAATAGGTTTGAGAGAAGAAAACTCTCCAATGAATAAAGCTGTTTTATCTTACAGGCATCTCATAAACTGTTTAAATAGAATTTAAAATATGTTAGCTATCAGAACCAAAACTGTTTTTAAAAAATTGACGTATGATGAGTTTAGGGGTTAATTTTCCCACAAGAATCTCAAATACATCACAAAGGTATTGTATAATGTATATAATGTGTCAGCTGCCTTTGTAGCTTTTAATAATTTATTTCTTAGCCTTTAGAGACCTTTGCTCCTGAAGCACGCACTCCACCTTTACCATAATGCCATCTCTGGATGCCAAGTGTTTTTACTATGGGAGGAAGTGATGATGCATGCAGAATTATTATGTGGCTCAATGAGCTGTGACACAAGGTACAACAGTAATACACTCAGGGCTGAGCGGTGAATTTTAAGGCAAAGCCCAGATTTGAGGGCAGTTAAGACCCTTGTCACCACATCAAGGAGAGTTCTGAGTAGACATGGATGAAAGGAAGGTGGGGTGCACTGTTTGGAGGTCAGGCACTGGCCACTGGCAGTGGTCGACCTACAGTGATGCTCACCAAGTTTGACCTTTTGCTGCCAGGATGATGCATGCTTTTGGGATGGTTTAAATGAAGAATAACACTGCCTACTGCTGCTGGACTCCAAAAAATGTAGCAACAGCTCTTCCTTAGGAGATGAGGAAGCGGACTGCACCTGGCTGGGATGGAATTAACATTTTCCATAGCAGCCCGAATGGTGCCATGCTCTGGATTTGTGGCTAAAACAGCGCTGATAACACACCAGTGTTTTGATTATTGCTGAGCAGCGCTTGCACAGCTTCGAGGCTTTCTCTTTTTCCCATTCTGCCACCCTGGTTAGTAGACTGGGGGTGAGTAAGAAGTTGGGAGGGGATTCAGTTGACCCAAATTGACCAAAGGGATATTCCATACTGTATGACGTAGTCAGCAATAAAAGCTCAAGGAAATGTGGAGGAATTCAGGATGTTTGTGGGTCTGGTGTTTGTTTTCCCAAGCAACTGATGCTTAGGTCCTGCTTTCCAGGAAGTGGCTAGACAGCTGCCAGTCAATGCGAGGGAGTGAATAAATTCCTTATTTTGCTTTGCTTTCACACATAGCTTTTGTTTCATTTACTAAACCGTCTTTATCTCAATCCCTCAGTCTTCTCGCCTTCCTTCTATTTTCTCCCTTTCCTGTGGGAGAGAGGAGTAAATAAGCAGCTGGGTGGGTGCTTGGCTGCTGGCTGGGGCCAACCCACCTGAGGAACAATTTTTTATTTCTCACAATATAGCTTGAAATTACAATCAGAAACAACTTATTCCCCCCACAATCAAATGAGAAATGCAGGAGCCTCTCTTATACCCAGATGCTGCAGCACAAATATTGCAACAGGTTGATGATAATAATAATAATAATAATAATAATAATAATAATAATAATATAAAAGCTCTTCCCTGTCCCGAAATTCTACACCACAAGGTGCATGGTTCCACTCGGGAAAATAGCTTTAGGCCTTTATAAATATGTTTAACTTTTCTGACTGACTTGTTTGACAGATATTTGACTACAAGAGCCAGAGGCAGAGGAACAAAACACATGATTAGAAAATTTACTGTGCTTACACAACTCTGAAATATGATACTGTGTTGGTGCAACCTAAGGGCTCAGACTCCCAGTAATCTATCTGGAATGCTAATTAATGCTGAAAACATATGAAGCCAGTTTAACATTCCTCCTGGGTGGACTTCCTCAGAGATAAGGATTACTACATCATCAGTCAGATATATTTGTATTGTATTTCTCGAAAATACGGCATCTTCTCAAAAACAAATATCAGCTTGTTGAGCTTTTGTGAACCAGTGCAATTTTGCCTGCTGCTATTTTCCTAGGATAGGAACATGATGAAATACTGATCGGAATGATAGATCAATGTAGTACTCAGATGAAACCCAGTTGAAAACAACAGTTGCTACCTCCACAGTATCTGTGCATTGATCTTAAAATTTTAGATCCTGGATTCAAATCTGGAAAGCACTTTAATTTCTAAATACAGCTGTCAGCAGACATCTGCCTGCCTTTGTATTGAAGACAGCTGGTGTGGGAGAGTTACTAACAAGGAAAAAATATAAAAGGAACAGAGTCCTCCATCATGATTGAGAGTCAAATATTAATATTTTCAACTACAGACAAGTCCAACAAGCTATAATTTTTATCTCTTATTGATCAACACAGTCTTAATAAATCCTAGGTACGAAACAATGGGTAGAAGAGACAAGGAAGGCCATAATGCTAAACATTTAGCATTAGTCTAAAGAAAGAGCTGAAATATGTAAATTATGCTGCTATTTTCACTGGATCTTTTGTCATTGTTCCTTCATGTCCTGAATATGAGGGACAGAAGTGAGGAACTTCAAAAGAATAGATAACATCTGAAGAATGGACAAGCTGACAAAAGAGATTAGTGATGAGATGTGAGAGATCAGCCCAGCCGATAATCCTCAACATCTGTGTAAGAAATGAAGGAGAACATGAAGGTTATGTACAGGATTACTTTTCCTAGCAAGAATTGTCTGAAGGACAACACGGGAAATAAAAAAAAGTTAACATTAAAGACAGCTACCATAAAAAGGTAAGTTTAAATGTTAAACAGCAGTCAGTGCTGCTTCATAAAGTAGAAGCCACAGGCTACATGAACAGGACTTATTACACGTGAGGCAAGAGGTCTGTGCCAATATGGAAAATGCCACGAGGAAGAGGAGGAAAAATGAAACAGAAATGTACATGTCAGGAGGTTGCTAGTCTTTGTTGTCCCTTAACATTAGGCACCTCTCCATCCACTAAGTCTTGGCTGTATTTCATAGACTTTTCTTGTTTTCTTTCTTGCATGATTCTCTCAGTATACTCTGGTGCTGACACTGACTTCTGGAATCAACACCTTACTGCTACATGTAGGAGAACTTTATACTTCTCAAATTAGTATTTTGGGTTGTCCACAGGCTTGCCCAAACTTCCTCAGTTAGGGCGTACACCTTTTGGTTTATCCTAAAAGGGCTATTGCACAGTTGTGTGAGATACAGGCCTATCAGAAGTGCATAGTTTCTGCTGTACAATGGGGCAGCTGCACAAAAAGTGATCACCGATTTCCCAACCTACATTCACACACCAGGGAAGTAACAGAACTTGTCCATTTTGCCACTGCCATGTATCACAGTCTGACATGCAGCATGTATTAACTAGAGAGAAAGAGCCATGTAGAGTGAGCAAGACACTTGGAAAAGGAAATCTTGCAATTCTGCACATGCTTAGCACTTTGATGTGCATCAGTAATTTGAGGCAGGTATGCAAACAAATTTGTGAATCAGTTCAGGAATTACTCTTTAGAAATGATGTGGGACCGTAAAGTCTCTTATACTTTATCAAGAATAGCAAAACTTTGATCTTCATGACTTTGTACAGGAACCATTTACACCTGGGAGCAGAGATTCTCATCAGTCCCCATACAGAGCCCACCAAGTGTTGCACCTGCCTTGTTCAGAAACCTGGGTCATGCCATGTTACTAATCCATAAATTGTAAAGCCTGTCTGCCTAACAGGTTTTTCTATGACTTAATGCACTAGCATTCTTGGCAACTGTGAAAGGTACTCAGATACCATGGTGAATGCTGCATTTTAAAAACCTGAATAGGTAGAGCAGTTCGATTATTTAGCACTACATCTCAGTAATACCCAAGTGCTTTGGAGTTTCAGGGAAAGGTTGCATATGAAGAAACCTATGTAACTGTTAGATGCAATGCATTAACTTGAAAAATTACTTCTGGAAGAGTCTGTTCTGTAGCAGCAATCAGATGTTGCTATATCATCTTATAGCTATCATCTTTCACTTAATTGTTGTAGGAACAAGTTCATCAGACCATCAAAAAAAACACCTTTGAGAAGCAGAACTGATATAAATCAGTGTAGCGCTAGTGATTTTAATAGAACCACACCAATTTATGCTAGTTCAAAGCAATAATTTAGGCCTTTCGTTATTGTTGAAACTCACACTTGAAAAATAAATAATTTTACGTGTATGCTGTAACCAACAAGGACTAGAATCATACCACATATGGCAGACAGAACTGAGCTATAGTCAGGCCCCCCAAAATCTCTAGTAAATCCCACAATGCTACGAAACATCTCAGAGTATGGCCTGCTACTAGTGTTTTTGTAGTTTGTTTTTTTTGTTTTGAAATATGTTTGAGTTTACCGCTAGTGTTGTTTATATGGCAGCCCGTACAGAATGCTGTTAAGGTATTTTTTCTAAACATCTGCAGAATTCCCCTGGCTGTAAGTAATTGCTAGTGCTACATTGACCTCTTTTTGGTGAGGGACCTTACATTCACACATTAGGTCAGTTACAGATAACTTCCACTATTGATTTTTTTCCTGTGTCCATGCCAATACTTGAAGCGCAACTACAGATTCCTACTTTATGGAAACGTATTTGCAATCTTTTCCTCATTAGTTGGAGCTACCTTGATTCTGTCAGCCTTGGTTAGGAACAATTTCTAGCTCTTTCAGTGTCTGACTACTGCTTTATGAATGGAAAGAGGAGGAGGGAAATCTAGGATTTAGAAACAGTTGTGAACTCTCTTTTGCTTCCTCTCCAAAGGACTATTAAAATATTTTAAAATGAATGTCTGAAAGGAATGTCATTGATGCACCTATAGCACAAGCATTAAGATAAAATAGTGGCATCTAGACTATCCATTTACTGTATTTTCAAGCAGTTACAAAGATTTACCTTTATGGATGAACAATCCCTGGCAGAAGAATTCTTCTGCACAGAAAGATTAGAGAATAATAGAGATGATCTGCTTTTTTTAGGACTAAAAACTTGTGCCTTGCCATACTGTGAACCCAAAACACACTGCATAAACTGTATTACTGTTTCCCTAAAGGATCTGATTTGCCACAACAGGTAAGTATGTGCATAACCTGAATTGAAGTCCATCCTACTGTTGTATGCCTTTTTCTTAGATTTCTGAAAACATAAAGATTGAACATTACCTAGTAATACAGCACCAATTTGTTGGAGGAGCTATCTGTGGCTGGAACGGTTTGAAGATTTCTTAGTAACGGCTTCCAAGCACATAAGTAAGGCAACACCAAAGGCCAGAAGTTTTTAGATAATGAGAAGCAAAGAGGGTTCCTGTAGTCCAGTATATTGACACAGGCTCATACAGGTTTGCTATGTAGTTGGCTTCACCACAAGCTTTCATTCATAAATGAAAGCCTCTGTGTTTTCTACATGCTAATCATGAATCTCTTTATAAGTAAAATGATCAGAATATATAAAAAGGTCTGTGCATAAGAAAACTGACTGGAAAAAAGGAAGTTAAATTTGAAAATAACAGCTTTGCCTGAACTCCTGGACAAATTATTTTTGTGCTTTTCATTTCTATCCAACTCTACTTTTTATTTAGATTGCTTTCTTCAGAGAACTGGAATATTATCTCACAAGGGTTTTCTACAATCCCGGTGATCTTCATTGCTATTCCTCCATAAACTTTCTTTTAAAAGTTGTTATTATTATCCTTACTGTTTTTTTTTAATTATTCTTCCCCAACAAATTCCCTCCAACACTTACATATTCTTTTTGTGAACATTAGTGTTCCATAGTAAACTTTTTATCATCAAAAAAGAATAAAAGGAAAATAGTTATAAATTTATTCTAAATATGAATTTTAGAGAGGGAAATCTCATTGTATTATACGCTTATTGTATTTGGAAGAACTTAAGGATGTTAGAGAGAGAGGATGAAAGTCTTTAGATCTGTCAGTCTTGCTATATGTGTGGAGCTCTAGCAGTGTCATGACCTCAATTCCCCCATGATACTTCCATCAATAATATTAAGGATGTGGGTAGAGTTTTCAACCTCTTCAGCTCTTTCTGCTAATTTGTCACTCTCCAAGTCCTGGAGCTAAGAAACTCCCAGGTTTTCTGTCTTCTATTCATATTTTTATAAAAAACTTAATTACAAGACTTAGAAATTGAAAAGCTGAATGAAGCTCAGCTGATTTTAATGTAAGGACAATGAAAGATAATTATCTAATCTATAGCAAATTCAGTGGCATGTTCAGCAAAAGAAATGGTTTTAAATATATATTTGAAAGTAGACATTTGTTGGCCAAATACTAATTTCTGAAAATGCTCATCTGATGCAAATTAATTACCCCAGCCTATACATTTTCAGTATTTGGAAAATACATTTACAATGAAGTAAAAATATATTTTAAAGCATGCACCAAAACCTCACCATCCTCTTTACAACTAAGTAAGCATATACTAACATAGCATCCTTTTTTTTAGAAACATCTTCTCTGATTTCTGTCATCTACTATATTGAGGTACCAGAGAGCCCTACATTTTTAATAATCTTTCTAGATGTAACTTCAGATCTTCAAAGGTGTTTAGATACCTAAATTCCCTTTGATTTAAATGAGAACTAGGCAGTTATAAAAGGTGCTTGAATATGAAAAAAGAAATTGTCATCTTTTTTCAGGAAAATATTATTTAAATTTTTAAAATTACCTTACATAACTACAATCAAGCAAACAAAATGTTATCACAACTATATAGGAGGAAATTTTCTGCTGCCTAGGATGCTTTTGTTACTGAATTCAGTGGATTACTCAAATGGTCATTAACACCAGTAGGTCAATTTTGGGGGTAGTCTTGGAGACTGGTTTGGGGAAGGTCTGGATAATGAAAATGGCACTACCCACTACCTGAGAAAGTCTTCTTCTCTTCTAATCTGCCCTCACCTGACATGTCTTCCCCTTTCTCTCTTTCCCCTGTGTCCTGGTTTCGGCTGGGACAGAGTTAACTCTCTTCTTAGTAGCTGGTACAGTGCTGGGTTTTGGATTTAGTGTGAGAATAATGTTGATAACACGCTGATGTTTTAGTTGTTGCTAAGTAGCGCCTATCTTAAGCCAAGGACTTTTCAGTTTCCCATGCTCTGCCAGCAAGCAGGTGTGCAAGAAGCTGGGAGGGAGCAGAGCCGGGGCACCTGACCTGAACTAGCCAAAGGGGTATTCCATACCATGGAACATCATGCCCAGTATACAAACAGGGGGGAGTTGGCCAGGAGGCACGGATCACGGCTCTGGCATCGGTCAGCGGGTGGTGAGCAATTGCATTGTGCATCACTGGGCGTTTTCTTTCCTTCCCCCCCCCCCCCTTTTTTTGTTATATTCCTTTTCATTACTATTATTAGTATTAGTATGTTTCATTATTATTATTGTTAATTTTATATTTTACTTTAGTTATTAAACTGTTCTTATCTCAACCCACGAGTTCTGCCTTCTTTCCCGATTCTCCTCCCCATCCCACCAGGATCAGGGAGAGGGGGACAGGGAGTGAGGGAGCGGCTGTGTGGTGCTTGGCTTCTGACTGGGGTTAAACTACGACACCCAGTCACCTTTGTGTTACTCCTCCTCCCTAGGTTATGACCACACTAGTATGTGAAACGGTCCCCACACCAGCTAGCAGCAATTCCCAGTCATTGTGCAGAGGTTAGGAAGTTCCAGGGGCAATTCTCAATGGATGTTTTATTCAGCGCCCCGATTTTTGGAGACAAAGTAAAATCACTGGAATACACGGTGGCTATTCATGTCAGTTGAGTCAGTGCCTGGGGACACAGTGTAAGCGTCCTTTACGTCTTTGTCTACATTGACACTATTTCTGCCTGCCCTGTTTCTTATTTCTCCCATTAAGTCAGCTTTTTCACATCCATGTCTTTCTCACATGGGAAAGGGAAATGAAAGGGTGAGGGTCTTCTCCTGGGCTGCAGTAGGACAGGCAGGACAGGTAAATTGAAAAAGAGTGAAAAGAGGAGGACTGAGAAGTACTAGAGGTGAGACGAATAGGGCTTTCTCTTCCTGCTGACACTGGCAAAGAGATGACTATGGTTTCCTCGGAAAAGCTGCCCTCCATTGCTGCACAGGACATTGGCAGGTGCAAAGGGTTAGCCAAAGACGACATTCAGGTTGATCGCTTACTTGAGACATCCAAAACTTGTCTCCTTTGGCTTCAGCAACACAGTCAGTCTGCTGCTGTCTTTAGTGCTACTGCTTACTTTGTCTGCTGTTTGGAACCAACCCTTCATAAGTAAGGACAACAATGACAACAAAGATCTGAGGACTGCAGGAAGGCTCAAATATCAACTTAAGATAAATTATTTCTTTTTTTTTTCTTCCAGAAATGAGTACTGCTAATGAAATCACCTTGATTAGTCTCAGAAAGAAAGTGTCAACATCTGAATGATATCATGAGTGGATGTTATACTAGAAAATTCAAAATGTACATTTGCCATATTATCTTTCAGTTACGTAAAAATGATGTTAGTTGAATGAGAACCTTTTAATGTATGATGAGTAGGGGAAAACCACCATTTGAAAAGTTCCAAAATACGCATTAGCACTAATTAGTCTTCTGTAATAGGATTAAAGAGCCACAGTTACGGACAATTTAAGCTTATTTCATATTGATTTAATTCTTATATGGCATTTCTCCAAAGTGCCATTTCACCATCAACCTCTCAAGTTCAGTTAAACCAACCCAAAGCAAATCTTTACTAAACAACGAAAGAAGTTCAGTCTCTTTATTCTTGGCATACTAGTTATGTGCCTGAAAGAACATACAAACTAACTGAAACTGCACTATCGGAATCTGTGTATGTGTAGAGACATAATGTTAGGAACGCACTTTTGTAAGGCAACAATGTATAGGTCCCACTAGTTTCAATTAAACTTCAAAGAAAGCTTAAGATTACAGAAGATATTTTAATTTATAAACCAGGACTAACACTTGTTCATACAGCAGTATTCAGAAGTGGATCTAAGCAAGCCTAAATAAGCCCACATAAATAATCTAAAAAGATACGATTTATGTGTTTTTCCAGCTCTCAGTCATATGTGAAATCAACTTGGGCTTCAGGTTCACATTCACTTGTTAATGATGCAGGTCATCTGATCCCCTTGGCCAGGCCAGTATACAGTATGGAAAGTAGTACAGGGTGAACCACAGAAGAAACTCATGAAAAAAATCCAGCCAGCAGAAATGACTAAAACACATAGATAAAGCACATGTGAGAAGAGTGGAGAGCTACCTTCTACCATAACTTTAGGGTTCTTTTTTTACGGCTCAAGGCCATATAAATGGCATTGTGATAAGTGGAACTCATTGTGATATTGGAGTCCAAGTCTTGAACTACATCGCTTTCCACATCTATTCTAAATTCAGCCTCAAATGACTACTGTATTTTCATAGTCTTCTGTATAAAATACAGCAACTTTCAGAAAAATACTGTCCTAGAATAATTTACTCAATGTTTATATATTGTTTGGGTTTTTCAGAAAAAATTTGCAACAAGACTGAGGTATGAAACAAACATTCTCTTTTTAATCTGAACATACTCCCACAGCAATGTCTTTTTTAAAAGCAAATCTGGTAAGTCATGTATTTAAAATGTGCCCAAGCTATATAAATCCTTCTAAGACTTTGAGCGACAAAACATTTAGAACAGTATATCACAGGAAGTTTTGGGGTTTTTTTAAAGATTCAGAGGAATAGCTGCCTAGCTCTTCTGCTTAAGTGTGTTAAAAGCACAAAAATACATCAATGGATGAGGCAGCAATATACAAATCCCTTACATCTGCATGTAAAGTACTAGGGTTTGGATGTGCAAATGTCTTGAAAAAATTCCTGCTTGTTATATCATAAGTAGCCATTGCATTTTCTGAAACAGAAAGTATGATGCTTTCATGTCTGGCTACATTCCAATTCGGGTAATTGCATCCTACCTGCATAAATTGCATTAGCAGTTTTCATTAGGCATGATATTATTCTTTATTTCCAAGCTTACATTGTTGCTATATGCTATTAACACAAAGCTTTTTGTGCTTCAGCCAAGAAGCTGCTGCATGTCTGTGAGGAAAAGCCCACATATTCATTGTTTTTTTTTATTCATCCATTCCCCACTGCTCCCCAAAACCAGTGTTCTGGATAAAATTAAGAAGCAACTGTGAAATCAATAATACATTCAGTAAGTCTCTAATTTTACACTCCTCCCTCCTGCCTTTTTTAAGGTTAAAAGATAACCTTAATAAATAAATAAATTGTTTTGCTGTTTTTCAGGCAATTGTTGAGGTAGTTATAAGCTTTTATGTGTTTGGTTTTGTTTTGTTTGGTTTTGAATGTTTAGGTATTTGATTAGCTTATGGCAAGAGGAATGAAAAATCAAAATGGTATTCCATCAGAATTTCATCTGAAATGAAATACTAAGAAAGTTTGGAAAAACCTAAAAGAAATCGTCCCCCCTACATAACATACAACATGCAGCCCAAGTCCTGATGCAGAACCTGAGAAAATCACAACCTGTGCTGATGGACTGAAAACAATGGCAGTAAGGCTGTGTCTCCAAAGCAGCATCTGTCCTGAGAGAGATCTTTCTGTTTATTTTGATATGCCTCTGCAGATTTATGTTCATTTGTAAAATTCCACACCAGGCTAGTCTATTTCTTTACAGTTATAGTACAGTTGCTTTTGCCCATAGTTTGCAAGTAAGTGTTTATGAAATACTGATTTTCAACTTTTCAAAGTCAATTAATTAAAAGAATAATTAATTAGATATGCATTAGCATCTCTTCCAAGATATTTGTTGAGAATAAAAGTCTGAGCGGATTTGGTTCAGAAAAATTGTCTGTCATTATGTAGGAAAATTCAGGCTCTGGTAATAGAGTCAGGAAGGCAGTTTGGACTAAATTGTGGCAAAGAACAATCTCCCTAGCTTGTTTTGTTTTGTTTTTAACTCTGTGGCCTCTGCAACGGAAGATAAAGTATCAGGACAGCAGCATTAGCCCCATTT
>NW_026114219.1:0-21771 GCF_018139145.2 Gymnogyps californianus | reverse complement strand
TATCAATTGGAGAATGCTGCTTTCACCTCTTCTCTAAACTGAAATTATAAAATAGAATGTTAAAAAATGTATTTTTTATTAGGTGCACTTTGAAATCTTCCTCTTTAACTCTACTATGAAATATTCCAATTAGCTGTACAGGTCTTGAAGACCTGAAGAAAATTACAGGAAGAGAAATAGCTCGTTAGCCTTTCTGTATTTTAATGAGCCCCATGGTGTACTTGCCCTGAGTCCATGAACCTCCAATGATGAGAGAGACTGAACAAACCTCTCAAGAAGTCAAAGCCAGAAGAAAACCTTGAAGCATTGATTGGTCCCACTGAGGGCCATTACTGGCAAAGCCTCCCCATGGACTCGTTAGAGCAGATAACTGGAGGCTGTGCTTGCAGGTAGGCAAAGACACTGTGCAGGTGTCTGTAATGCTGAGAAAACCCTTGCTTTGTTTATGCAGCAGAAAGGCCAAACCCTGACCCCAGGCCCTGGGAAGGCAGATCCAGTCCCTCACGTGCTCAGGGCTCTTCTTGGGGGCAGTGGGATGTGAGGATGAGCAATGCCAAGTGTAGAAAAACTGTGCAACACTTCCCAGCCTCCCCAAGAAGGGGTGAGGAAGAAACAAAGTCCAGAGCCTCAAAATAAAGTTTCTCCTGGTAGGCCTGGTAGCAGAGGCGACTGCCATGGCAAGAGGACAAAGACCTCAGCCCTGTTGGGCTTAGGGGGAGGGTTTGGTGTTTGCTGAGGGCGTCTGGTTAGTGTTAGGGTATGGGCTTGCTTTGTGGATTAGGGTTTGGTGTAGGGCTGGGGTGAGGGTTAGGGTCAAGGCTAGCATTTTAATGTTAGGGATAGAAGCTAGGAATGAGAGTGAGTAATAGGGTGAGAGTAAGAGTTTATGGGTTTGGGCTTTGGTTTAGAGGTAAGGTTTGAGGTTAGGGATTAGAGTAGTGGATTCCTGTCAGGGTGAAGGGTAGAGTTTAGGGGGAGGATTAGGGCTTAAGGTTCCTGGTTAGAAACAGGGTAAAGGCCTAACATGAATGTTTTCACAGTCAGTGTTGCAGTGGCATCAAAATTACCTGAACACATCTTTCCTCTTCAAAAGCTTTCCTCTCTGTTGGCCAAACCCCTCTTCCCTCCCCCAAATCTCCCATCTCTCTCGTCCCAGCTACCCTGACCTCCCCAAAGCTTTCATCTTGTTGGGGACAATATTGTAATGGCTTTCAAGACTGCAGGTATCTTTCTCCCCACTGCTGGCCAGTCAGGAGTGACCTCACAGCCAAGCATGTGCTGCTGTGCTGTAGAGGTTCCTGCTCAGCCTGCCAGCAGTGCTGGAGGCAGGCGATGCCCTCCACCACCCTGAGGTACTCTGCCTGCATACCAGCTCGTGCTCCAGAAGGGCTCCCATATGTCCTGGCACACAGGGGTGCTTCAGCTACCCCAGGGCAGTGGCCACCCCTGTGTGGATAACTGAATCAAGCCCTGAATGTAGATTTTCCAAAAAACGTGTAACTTCGGCATAAAAGAACTCAATGTAATAGCTGAAAAAGTCTTCATTTCCAGCATTGCTAGGTTTTTAATGAACTTTTCATTATTTTTTTCATAGTTTTTATTAGCAGCACCAAGGGTATGTACTAGCAAGCTGATTATTGCTCTATGGAAAGAGTTTTATGCAGCCACTTCCCACAATACATTTTGTTACCAATGGTTCAAATGGAGAAACATTGCTCAGAGGAACTGCTGTATTTCTATTGGCAATTTTTCTCTCTCTCCTTCTGCCTCTCTGTCTTTTCTCCTTCCTCTGCCTATTCTACCTTCAATGAACTCTCCAAAGGAAAGACTCATTGCATGACAGAATAACTCAGGTTGGAAGGGACTTGAATACTGTCTTCTCTGACTCTCCTGCTCGAGGCAGGTTGAAGTAGATGAGGTAGCTAAAAGGCTCCCCCCAGCTTGCCATCATCCACAGAGGAGCTGAAGGTGAGCTCCATCCCATCATACCGGGAGATAATAAAGATTCCACAGTGTTGGCCGAAGTGCTGGTCACTCAGGGATGTTGCTAGTGACTGGTTGCCAGGAAGACTCCATACCCCAGAACATCTGGGCCTGATCATCCAGCTAAACTCCTCTAGCCTCTTCTTCCTGTTGCCTTCTGTTGCCTCCTGTTGCTTCTTCACCTCCTCTGCCTTCTCCTCCTCCTGTTGCCTCCTGTTGTCTCCTCCTCCGGTGGTCTCCTGTTTCCTCCTTTTGCCTCCTCCTCCTCTTTCCTCCTTCTCCTCCCCTCTTCTTGTTGCCTTCTGTTGTCTCCTGTTGCCTCTTCCTCCTCCTCCTTTTATTGCCTCCTGGTTCCTTCTGTTGCCGCCTTCTCCTCTTGCCTGCTGTTGCCTCCTGTTGCCTCCTCCTCCTGATTCCTCCTATTGCCTCTCCCTCAAGTTGCCTCCTGTTTTTTCTTGTTGTGTCTCCCTTCACCTCCTGTTGCCTCCTGTTGCCTCTTCCTGCTCTCTCTCCTGTTGGTTCCTCTTTCCTCCTGTTGCCTCCTTTCCCTCATCCTGCTCTTGCCTCCATTTTCCTCCTCCTCCTCTTGCCTCCTGTTTACTCCTCCTCTTGTGCTTTGTTGTCTCTTGTTGCCTCTTGTCTCTTGTTGCCTCTTGCCTCCTACTCCATTTGCATCCTCTTGCCTCCTCCTCCTCCTCCTCCTCCTCTTCCCTCCTGCTGACTCCTTTCCTCCTCTTGCTTCCTCATCTACCTCCTCCTGTTGGTTTCTCTTGCCACTTGTTGCCTCCTCCTTCTCTTGTCTCCCGTCTTTCTGTTGCCTCCTCCTCCTGTTGCCTCCTCCTCCTGTTGCTTCCTGTTGTCTACTCCTCCTGTTTCCTTCTGTTGCCTCCTTCTCCTCCTGTTGCCCCTTGTTCCTCCTCCTCCTCCTCCTCTTTTGCCCTCCTCCTCCTATTCCCTCGTGTGGACTCCTGTTTCCCCTCCTCTTCCTGTTGCCTCTGGATCCCTCTTGTTGCCTTTTCCTCCTACTCATTTTGTCTCCTCTTTCCTTCTGTTGCCTCCTATGGCTTCTTCCTCCTCCTCCTCCTTTTGGCTCCTGTTTCTTTCTCTTGCATCCTCCTCCTCCTGTTGCCTTCTCTTTCATCCTGTTGTATCTCTTTCATCTTGTTGTATCTTGTTGACTACTCCTTCTTCTCCTCCTCCTCTTGCCTCCTGTTACTCCCTCTGTCCTCCTTTTCCTCCTCTTTCTCCTTCTTCTGTTTCCTTCCATTGCATCCTCCTCCTCTTGTTGCATCCTGATCTCCTGTGTCCTCCTCCTCCTCCTTCTCTCCTGTTGCCCTTTCTTGCCTCCTCTTGCCTCCTGTTTCCTCCTCCTATTGCTGCCTCGGTTGCCCCCTCCTCCACTTGCCTCCTCTTGCCTCCTCTTTGCCCCTGTTGCTTCATCCTCCTCCCGTTCTCTCCTGTTGCATCCGGTTGCCACTTCCTCCTCTTCCTCCTCTTAATGTTGACTCCTCCTACCTCCTGTTGCCTCCTCATCCTCCATTTCTTCTTCCTCCTCTTCCTCCTCTTCTTCCTCCTCTTTCTGTTGCCTCCTGTTTCCTCCTGTTGAATCATCCTCCTGTTACCTCTTCTTGCTTCCTGTTGCTTCCTCCTTTTCCTCCTCCTCTTGCCTCCACTTGACTCTTGCTACTTCTTCCTCCTGTTGCCTCCTGTTGCCTCCTGTTCCTCATGTTGCCTTTTTGTCCTCATGCTCTTGTGGCCTCCTGTTGCCTTTTTTTCCCTCTTTTTCCTCCTCCTCCCTCTCCTCCTCCTCCCGTTACCTCCTCCTGTTGCCTCCTCCTTTTGTTGCCTTCTCCTCCCTCCTCCTTCTCCTCCTGTTACCTCCTCCTCATCTTCTTCCTCTTCCTGTCTCCTTCTCCTCCTCTTCTTCTTAGTGCCTTCTCCCGTCCTCTTCTGTAGGGATGGTTCACGACTCTGGTGCGGGTAAAACCAAAAGGCCTTTATTGTTTACAAATTTGTACTTATATAGATTCATTAGCTGTCCACGCGCTCAGGCTTGTTCCATGATTAGTTAATACCTTCTGTTCACGCGCTGCGGCTAAGCTTCTGATTGGTGCTGTCGAGCAAGACACACGTCTTCTGGCTTCGGTCTCTTATCTGTTTTCCAAGTTATTTCAGTCTTCAGCTTCTTTTCTGCACACCTGCTTTATCACTTATTTACTCCCTTATTCTATGTCTTTCAAGGCTATGTCTAATTGTTCAAGGCTGCTCGCAAAACTCCCTACGGATTCCCACACTCTTCCTTTTGCCTTCTCTTCCTGGTGCTTGCTACACCTTCTTCTCCTCCTGTTTCCTCCTCCTCCTCTTTTCCTGTTGCTTATATTCTTCCTCCTCCTCTTTGGGTTGTTTATGGTCTTCCTGTTCCTCCTCCTCCTCCTGCTCTTTGGCTTTCTTCCTTTTTTCCCCCCTCTTCATTCTTCTCTTTCCCCTCCTCCTCCTTTGGTTTCTTCCTGGTCCTGTTCTCTTCTCTTCCTGCTCTTCCTTCTGTTTACACTTCTGCTGTGCTGTTCTTGTTCATCCAACTCCTTCTCCTCCTTTTACTCCTCCTTTTTATCCTTCTCACCTTTATCTTCGTTGTTCTTTTTCTTCCTCCTTCTCTTCTTTTTCATCTTCCTCCTAGTTCTCCTTTTCTTCCTTCTGATCATCCTCCTCTTCCTCCTCTTCCATCATCTGTTTTTCCTCCTCCTCCTCCTGATCCTCTTCTTTCTCCTTTTCCTCTTCTTCCTTTTCCTCCTGTTCTTCCCTTTCCTCCTGTTCCTCTTCTTTGTGGTTCTCTTCTGCCTCCTTTCCTCTTCCTGTTTCTCCTCCTCTTTCTCCCTCTCAACCTCCTCTTTCTCTTCTTCCTCATGTTCCTGCTCATCCTCTTCCTCTTTCTCCTCCACTACTTTTTTCTCATTCTCTACCTTCTCCTGCTTTTTTATCCTCCTGTTGTTTTCCTCCAATTGTTCCTCCACCTCCTCCTCCTCCTCCTCTTGTTCATTTTCCTCAGAATCACAGCATGGCTGAGGTTGGAAGGGACCTCTGGAGATCATCTGGTCCAACTTCCATGCTCAAGCAGGGCCACCTAGAGCTGGTTTCCCAGGACCGTGTCCAGACAGCTTTTGAATATCTCTAAGGGATGGACACCCCACAACTTCCCTGGGCAACCTGTGCCAGTGCTTAGTCACCTTCACAATGAAAAAGTGTTTCCTGATGTTCAAAGGGTACCTCCTGTGCTTCAGTTTGTGCCCATTGTCTCTTTTCTTGTCCCTGGGCACCACCAAAGGAGGCTCCATCCTCTATGCACCCTCCCATCCCGTTTTTATACACATTATTAAGATCCCCTCTGAGCCTTCTCTTCTCCAGGCTAAAGTGTCTCAGCTCTCTCAGCCTTTTCTCACATGTGAGCTGCTTCAGTCCCTTCATCAACTTTGTGACCCTGTGCTGGACTGTCTACATTATGCCCATGCCTCTCACCACATCTCCCTGATCCAAACAAGATCGTGGCCCTGCAACTGCACACAGATCCATAACTGCTCATGTTTATTCTCCGTACTGTGTGCATTAGTGTGCAAGCACTTTAGAGAGGCACGCCAGCATGTGGAGTTCCCAGAGGGGGTTTGGGGGATTTCTCCATCACGGTGCTTTGTAGGCAGCTCCTTGCTCATATGCAAGTGCTGGAGGTGACCCTGCTTAAGCCCCGTCTTGTTGATTTTGTGATCCCTCCCCACCACATCAGCCCATGCAATTTGTTTCACGATGTCGCCTGTCACTCCCTCACTGGGCTGCTGGTTACTCTCTCCCTCCCCCATCATTCTTCGTTTAAAGCCCCCATTATGAGGGCAGCCATCCTGGCCCATTTTCTCCCACTATTTCATGGTCACTACAGCCAAGGCTCACACTCGTTTTCACATCCCTGATCAGCACTCCCTCTTTTGCAAAGATCAGATGGAGGTGAGCATCACCTTTGGTTGCCTACCTGGCATCGGTGCAAAGAGGTTTTACCAAGAGACCCCAGACACCTGCTGGACAGTAGGCATCCTGCTCTGCTTCCCTTCCAGTGAGTGTCAGGGTCTCTCAAGGCCCTAATGAGACCTGACGTCATTGATCTGGAGACTTCCTTGAGTTGCTTACATGAGGCTTTGTCCAATTCCTTACCCTGATTGCAGTTGCTTTGTCTCCCACCGTGATATCACACCAGCAGGTCTCTTCTCTGACCCTCACCCACAAGGGCTCACCCAACCTATTCCACATCCCATAGAGAAGCTCCATACATACGAGAAGCTCCTGCACACAGAGGACATTTGCCTCCTGATCATTCCAGCCCGTCTCTCCTCAGAAGCCTGTATGCACCATTGCAGCACCACTAGCAGTGTGAGCTGTCCCACCACTCCTCCCCATCGATTCCACTGATGGCAAAACTCTGTGATGGCACGTGGGACTCCAGCTCCTCCTGCCTGTACCCCAGGCTGAGGGCATTGGTGCGCCTTTGGGCTGCATCACCTCAGCTAGGGAACTGGGAACACGCTCAGGCTTCTCACAGGCCAACACAGTACCAAGTGCCCAAGACCCAGGAGGTGCAAATGCTCTGCTTGAGACCAGAGCCACGCTGGGTGGATGGCAGATGGCAAAGTAAAGGCACAGAAAGAGGAAACGCTGCTCTCCCCAAGGCCAGAGAGAAACTGGCCGGGGATGTGCACCCTGGCAGGAGAGGGCTTTGCCGTCTGTGGGGTCTCTGCAGCCCCTGAGGGCCTGTGGTGGATGTCAAGCTGATCTCAAGGAAGGACAGTTGCTGCTGAAAATGTCCTTGAGTGTGGACATCCTGTGATCCAGGAACACTGTGACAATCCTTGGACTGTTCCTTGAGGGTATCATCAAGAGGGTGAGTAAAGGACTGTTGAAAGAAGAACCAGCAGAGTTTAGGAGTAGGCAAACGAGTGGAGATCCCGACGTGATGTCCTTCCTGTTCATGAACTGCCCTGCATCTACTGGATGGAGGTGGGTCAGACCTTGCCTCACTCCAGTGGCGAGAGAGTGGCTGGCCAAAAGAAACTGAATCTGTCTGAGATGCCATCTGGGGTGTCAGTCACCCACCCTCTCTGGACAGGGATGCCTTTCCTGTAGCTCCTGTGCTGTCCTGACCAGCCACACGCAGTTGTGCTCTACAGCCCTGGCATCTTCTGTAGCACTACAGGCCTGTGTTTGGCCAGTGAGTAGCTGCCCTGGATTTAGTTAGGCAATGTCGGGATGTCCGTGAGACAACTGCAGTTACAGTCACGCAATCGAGTATATACAGCTGATGGAGAAATAACATTTTAAAAAAGGACTGAGCTATCCCTAGGGCACATGAATCCATTTGACCAGCTGCCTCCCTCAACAGGCTGTCCTGAACATCATGAGTAGGGAAAAGTGCAGTTTTCCTCAAGGTGGGCATCTGCTGTTGGCCAAAGGAATTCCCCACCAGCCTTCAAGGTGATGCCCCCAGATGCTGTTCTTTCTCTATGAACTGCTCCGTTGTTAGAGTTTGCGCTTGCCTGCACTTATCTTGGACCACCTCTGAGACTTCCACTGTCACCAGGTGCATAGCTCACTCCTGGCCTCCATCTCCATTAATTTGCATGGGAGCTGAGACAAGGAGCTCACATGCAGATGCCTATTTTCTAAAATCACAGAAAGGCACACCTGAACTGAGGCAAGAGGAATCCCAGCTCCTGAGGGTTGTGGCAGGCATGGGAGAGAGCTGAGTCCCCTTCCAGCCCCACGACTACAGACCCAGGATGAGATGCCTCGCTTGACTTAGTGGAATCCTTTCTCTCACCAGGGGTAAAGGAGATTCCTCCCTGCCACTGTCTGCGTATGCTGCTAATGCTGGGACACGAAAGGTGACTCTCATGCCCAACTCTTTTCCGAATAGGAGAAATGCCACTGCTGGAAGAAGTGTCTCTCCCCAGCTGAGGGAGGGAACATCAGGGATTGCTTCAGCCTGTTTCACAGCAGGTTCCCCTGGAGCTCCAGGGACACCTTGAGGGAGCCCAGAGGGGGCAGAGAAAGTGCTGCCTTGGGCTGGTCCTCTGCTGCTGAGCTGGGCCGGCTCCTGGGACAGAGGGAGCTCACGGCAAGTGGGCAGCACTGCAGAGAGACAGCTCTGCCCCGGAGTAGCTCCTCTGCAAAGCGCAGCAGGGCTGAGGGCACTGCCTGCAGGCACCGAGGGGAGAGGAGCAAGGCAGAGAGAGGTTAGAGGCAATCTGTGGTGGGAGGATGCTGAGAGCTCACGGGGAGAGAAATCTTCACAGTCCTTAACACGGTATGTTTCTGGCTGCAGGGCAAATCAGCTGCGGTTCCTGGAGGGATCTCTTAAAGCTGGCACATCGCACAGCCTGTGGGATCTTTCAGGAGGATTCTGACAGCTTCTCTAGTGGAGAAGAGGAGGACGTGCTGCAGAGCAGGGCTTCCCTGCTGCACCGTCAGAGGACAGGGTATGACCGCTGCCTTCTCTCAGGGACAGCTGCAGGACTGTGAAGCCAGGTGTGCAGCCATGGGTGCCCAGGGCTGTTCTTCAGAGCAGGGTCCCTTCGCCCCAGGGGCTGTGTGCTGGGGCAGGGACTCTGCTGCCTGCCAGGGTCTGCACTCAGCCTGCCCAGGAGATCCGCACAGCACTGCAGGGAGAAGCTGTGGGTAGAAGGAGCAACCCCCGGCAGGGCAGGGCAAGGTCCTTGTGCTGTCGAGAGGGTGCTGCATGGGTCAGGGCTGCTCACAGCTCCAGATCATCCTCAGGACTTTTCAAGACGGACATCAAGGCAGGGGTTACCTCAAAAGAAAGGTGTCTGCCCTTTGAGTTTTCTCCTCTTGGCTGGCTGAGTGGGCAGCGGGACATTTCTCGGGGGACTTTTTGACTGGAAGGTAAAAGCAGGCATTACTGTAAAGATAAGGAGCTTTCCTGAATCTGTGTTTTCCCTTTCCAGCTCTGGAGGCTACAGATAACACCAGCATCACCTTTCAAGTTTCATCAGGGTTTTTCAGCTACTCTTTAGTCCCTGCACTCAGGGAGAGGCTGCAGGGAAGAGATGGGAGCACAGGGGCTGGAGTGAGGTCTGTGAGCACTGACAGGCAGGTGACATGGAGCCCAGGAAACAGCTCCCGGCAGGGACACCTCCAGGCAGCAGAGACACGAGCAGGGAGAGAGGGAACTGCTAAGGGAAACCCTGTTGCCGGGAAGGTCTGGGCACCTCCTGGCCACCCCCTGCAGTGCAGATGCCTTCCTTGAGCAACCCCCCTCATCTCTCGTCCGTCACCCAGCACAGCTCTCGGCCCTCATTGCTGTGGGGTCTAGGGCGGGAGTCTCCTCCTTGTCCACTTGACCCGCAGAAGAGGTGACAGGCATCTCTGCTGCCACATGCCCATTTCCCACTGACCATCAATGAGGCTGAGGGATACTGTCCTGCGTTATCACCATCTGGGAGGTATTGTGCAGAGTTGCATAAAGGGAAATCTTTCCGAGCGCCAGTCTGTCTCTCTCCTTGCCTCTCTTGGCTGCTCTTGGCATTGCTGTCAGGCTCTCTGGAAATGGGAGTTTCAGCTGCAGAGTCACTGATCTTGTGGGTGTGTCCATGGGAAGAAGGGTCCCAGCTTTCCTCTGACCTGGGGGGTGTGGGCAGTGCAGTCAGTGGAGCTAGGGAATGAGCTGACTCTCCCTTAATCAGATGCCATGCTTAGGACATTTGGCTGTCTCCTTGGGGTGTCCTTCCAAGCTGTGAGCTGCCCTCTAGAATGCAAATCTTTCTCATAGCATCTGTGGGTTATCTGAAAGCCTCACGGAGAAGCGCAGGGATGCTACAATGGAGGAAATGCTGTTGGGTTGCTGAAACGAGCATAAATGTCTGTCCTGGGCTAGAAGTGGGGTGCTGCGATCTTGAGAAAGGGTAAGACATCTGCTTGTCTGCAGTGGATCTTTCTGCTCTCAGCAGTGTCTGATTTTTTTCAGGGTAACATGGGAGTGAGATCCTACTCCATGTCATGAAGGAGTAAGCACAGGGCAGCTGGGAACAAAAGCAGAGACAGACCAGCTCCTCTCACTCTGCACGAAGCCACAGGCAATCCTCTTGCCTCGCAGGGCTCACTCCGTTCTCCCTGAGTGTGGCAGAAATGCTGAGGGTTTCTGACTTCCAAGAACAGTCCACAGGTGAGATGGAGCAATGCTTTAAAAATAACCTCTCAAACTGCCTGCTGTCATACCCATTCCTTAGCACTGGGAGTGCAGACACTGACAAGCTCTTTTGTGTTAGGAGCAGTTTAACCTGGAAAAATTCAAACACCAGGACTGGCCCCTGCCCCCACTGTTCCCATGAACCCACTGCTGCACAGCAGGGCTGACTCCTCGGCAGCCACTGGGCAAAGGCCCTCCTCCCACGGCACACTCAGCCAGCACTAACCAGAGCTCGAGCCACAGAGCTGAAGGTCTCCTAGAAAACAAAAAGGGTGGGTGTGTAGCTGAGGGGTGGGGGTGGGTCCATGAAGGGGAGTCCAAGAGAAATGGCTTTGCTTTTGCTCAGAGAAGTCTACCCTAACTTGTCACTGTCTTTTCCTCCTTCGACAGTGCCCCACGCTCAGAGAAAGCTATGTCCAATGGCAGCTCCATCACCGAGTTCCTCCTCCTGGCATTCGCAGACACACGGGAGCTGCAGCTCTTGCACTTCTGGCTCTTCCTGGGCATCTACCTGGCTGCCCTCCTGGGCAATGGCCTCATCATCACCGCCGTAGCCTGTGACCACCTCTACACCCCCATGTACTTCTTCCTTCTCAACCTCTCCCTCCTTGACCTGGGCTCCATCTCCACCACTCTCCCCAAAGCCATGGCCAATTCCCTCTGGGACACCAGGGCCATCTCCTACTTGGGATGTGCTGCACAGGTCTTTTTCTTTCTCTTCTTGATGGTAGGGGAGTATTGTCTTCTCACTGTCATGGCCTATGACCGCTATGTTGCCATCTGCAAACCCCTGCACTATGGGACCCTCCTGGGCAGCAGAGCTTGTGTCCACATGGCAGCAGCTGCCTGGGGCAGTGGGTTTCTCTACGCTGTGCTGCACACTGTCAATACATTTTCAATACCTATCTGCCAAGGCAATGCCCTTAACCAGTTCTTCTGTGAAATCCCCCAGATCCTCAAGCTCTCCTGCTCACACTCCTACCTCAGGAAAGCTGGGCTGCTTCTCTTTGGTTTTTCTTTATCTTCAGGGTGCTTTGTTTTCATTCTGCTGTCCTATGTGCAGATCTTCAGGGCTGTGCTGAGGATCCCGTCTAAGCACGGACGGCACAAAGCCTTTTCCATGTGCCTTCCTCACATGGCTGTGGTCTCCCTGGTTTTGATCACTGCCATGTTTGCCTACCTGAAGCCCCCCTCCATCTTTTCACCAGCTCTGGACCTGGTGCTGGCAGTGCTGTACTCGGTGGTACCTCCAGCAGTGAACCCCCTCATCTACAGCATGAGGAACAAGGAGCTCAAGACACCCTGAAGAAAACTGATTCAGTAATTTTTCTGTCAGCAGCAGTAAGCTGCACGTGTCTCTTCACAAGTGGTTTCCAATGTACCTCGGGAACCTCCTGTGCTTTGGGCATTTTATCTGTGATAACCAAGTTTATCCAGGAATGTCTGCATCCACACCACTTCTCCAGGGGCATGAACCAGCCTGTCTGACCAGAGGCCTTTGTACGTGTGTCTGGCACTACGGTACAGCTGGCCTCCCGTCTCACATCTCTGCAATAAAAGGGTATTTCCTCAGGGCCGGTGTCTGGAGGTTGGGCTCTTCTTCCAAAGGTGAAGTGAAGGACAGGCTGCAGAAACTTCCACTTACAAAGCTGTACTGCTGTGCTCAAGTTCTCCGTGGGCTGAGGGGACGAGGACATGGGGCCATGTGTTTGGGAATGGGCCTGGGCTGAGCCTTCACATGTACATGCCCAGTGCCCAGGAGGTGCTGAATGATCAGCAGGGATCTGCCTGGGATTGTCTCCTCGTTGGTTTCGGGCAACACCACCCGCCTGCCCTGGGGAAAGGCTCTCTGGGGATGGGGAATTCCCTGGAGAAGAAGAAAGAAGCAACTCTGTGCTTACGGGGGGAAGAAATTACAAAGAGAAACTTCTTTCTGCATGCAGCAGCTTGAGACAGGCTGTTCTGTCGCAGGGCAGCAGGAGGAGCCTGAGGAGCCCCTGGGCAGGAGTCTTGTGCTGCGGAGACATTTCCTCCTTGCCTTGCTTTTTGTTCATCAGATACTTCCAAGTATCTGGTTGCTGCTTTGAGCTTCAGGAAATTAGAAACTTGCCCCATCTTTCACAAGTCAGATGAACTCCTTAATCAGCTCCTTCATTGTGTTTATAGCTATCGCTTCCTATCTCTCTGTCAAAATCAGTTCTTGTACAGCTAGCGCTGTCAGCCATCTCCACCACAGGATGTCCTACACTGTCCCATGCCTGCTCCTCTTTCCCTGCAGGCTGTCGACACACTATCCTAACTTCCCCACCTTGCTCTCACCCTCGATGTTCCTACCTGTACTGATGCCTTTGAAACACAAAGCCATTGGCTCATCACAGACACACACCCCTTACTGCCCTGGTGACCTGTTGCACCATGGCACTCCCCTTCAAGTGACATCTCATTTTTCTTCATGCCCAGTCTCAGACTCTCAAATTTTCCCTTTCTCATGCCCTTTCCTCTACACAGGAATCCATTTCACAACTCATGTGATTCAGCCCCTTAAGTCCATCTTGGCAGACATCCTCTCAACCTTCTCCAGTTCCTTCCCACTCCTGCACAACATGGAGCCCCACACCAGGACACATTATTCCAGATGTGGCCACACCACTGATGAGTCAAGGGGAGAGGTAACTCCCCTGGTCTGAGTGGTCACACTCCTCCTAATTAAGGACTGTATGCAGCTGGCCTTATTTGTGGTCAATATGCTCTACTGGCTCCTACAGCATTCCTTGTAGCAACTATGGCCTTCTCCTCAGGGTCACTCCTCAGCCGGTCACCTCCAAGCTTGCCCTGATACACGAGCTATTCTGCCCTGATGCAGGACTGGCCACTTCTCCTTGTAAAACCTGGTGCGGTTTCTGTTGGCCAAATCCCAGAGTTTCTCAAGGTCCCCATGAATGGAAGCTTCATTGTGTCAGCTCTTAATGTGTGTCTGTAGGTGGCTCACCGTGTCCTGAGGTGCCTCTAACAAGATGACAGCAGGAGGAATTGCAGGACATGACGGGTAATAAACTAGTTTAATGATTTGCTGACCAAAGTCAGAATTCCCAATGCAGCCATCTCAGAAACACCAACAGAGGGCACGAGGCAAGCAAAGCCAGGGCCAGTGGGTAAAGGGAAACCAGAGGTGGGTTTCTTGTGTGAGAGGGTTTGAGGATGACCAAAGGGAAGACTTGGAGGGGGAAACAGGGAAGAAGAAAGTCGGAGGTGAAGCAAGGGGTACAAGCAGGGCTGTTTGTGGTCACCTTTCAAGTAGCCCTCAATCTGAGCAGGGAAAATCAGTATGCCTGGGCACACCTCTGATGTGCCTGTACAGGAATGCACACAGCTTGGGGAGCAAACACTCTCACTTAGATTTCAGAGACACGGCCAGATAGCTCACATCACTGGAGTGTGGCCATGGATGGAAGCTGCCTCTTTAGGAAGGGTAGGGAAGGTCAGAGAGGAGGGAAAGTTGCAAGCAGCAGGAAAGCATGGAGCTCTGCCTAGTGACAGGTGATGAGCCAGATGAGAGCTGATGGGTCAGGATTAGTGGGCAGACCAATGTGGGTGATGTTATAGTTGGTATCTGCTATGGACCAACCATATTAGGAAGAAGCAACAGATGAGGCCTTCTTCAGACAAGCACAAGAAGCTTCTCATTCGCAGGCCCTGGTCTTCATGGGGACCTTACCCAGCTGGGCATCTTCCTGAGGGGCAGCACAGCAGGGCACAAGACACTCAGGAGGTTTCTGGAGGGCACAAGAACCTCCCGAGCATTCGGAGAGGGTGTTGGGAAAGCGAAAGCCCATCTTGCGTTCCATCGGGTAATTCAATCTGGATGTGAATGGCATCAAGAGAGGATTCAACAACGATGCCAGCAGTAAAAGGAAGGCTTGGGAAAATGTAGGCCTGCTGCTAGATGGGGCAGGGACCCCTGGTGACAGAGAGCACAGAAAGGGCCAAGGTCCTCCACGCCTTCTTCCTCTCTGAGTTTACAGGTAAGACCAACCTTCAGGAATCCCCAGGCCCCAAGACCAGAGGCAAGGAGCAAGGATGACCTGCCCTTGGTGCAGGAGTCTCAGGAAACTTAGGGAACATCTAAACAAAACTGCACGTGCAGAAGTCTTGGACCTGAGGGGATGCACTCATGAGTGCTGAGGAAGCCAGCTGATGTCATTGTAAGGCCACTTGAAATCCTGTTCGAAAGGTCAGGGTGATTTGGTGAGGTTCCTGAGGACTGGAAGACAGCAAATGGAAATCCTCTCTTGAAGCAGGGCAAGGAGGAGGATGCGGGAGCTGTCAGCCTGTCTCCCGTTATACCCCTATAGACAAGCTGAGCAAGTATGGACTAGATAAGTAAAAAATGACATGAACTGAGAACTGACTGAATGGCTGATCCCAGAGGCTTGTGTCCAGTGGCACAAAGTCCAGCTGGAGGATAGGCACCAGTGGTGTAACCCAAGGGTTGATACTGGGTCCCATTCTATTCAACCTTTCATGACAGTCCTGGATGATGGGACTGAGGGCATCCTGAGCAAGTTTGTGGATGATAGAAAATTGGGAGGTGTGCTGGTTTTGGCTGGGATAGAGTTAGTTTTCTTCATAGTAGCTAGTATGGGGCTATGTTTTGGATTTGTGCGGAAAACAGTGTTGCTAACACAGGGATGTTTTAGTCACTGCTGAGCAGTGCTTACACAGAGTCAAGGCCTTTTCTGCCTCTCACACCAACCCACCAGCGAGTAGGCTGGGCATGCAGAAGAAGTTGGGAGGGGACACAGCTGGGACAGCTGAGCCCAACTGACCAAAGGGATATGCCATACCCTATGATGTCATGCTCAGCATAGAAAGCTGAGGGAAGAAGAAGGAAGGGGGGGATGTTTGGAGTGATGGCGTTTGTCTTCCCAAGTAACCATTATGCATGATGGAGCCCTGCTTTCGTGGAGATGGCTGAACACCTGCCAGCCAATGGGAAGTAGTGAATGAATTCCTTGTTTTGCTTTGCTTGCGTGCGTGGCTTTTCCTTTACCTGTTAAACTGTCTTTATCTCAACCCACGAGTTTTCTCACTTTACTCTTCCAATTCTCTCCCCCATCCCAACGGGGGGGGAGGAGTGAGCGGCTGTGTGGTGCTTAGTTGCCGGCTGGGTTAAACCACAACAGGAGGAGTGGCTGATACACCATCTGGTTGCCACTGCTGCTCTGAAGGACCTGGGCAGGCTGGAGAACTGGGCAGAGAGGAACCTCATGAGGTTCAACCAAGGGAAACACAAAGTCCTGCCCCTGGGCAGGAATAACCCCACGGACCAGTACAGGCTGGGGGCTGACTGGCTGGAAAGCAGGTTTTGAGAGAAGGACCAGGGGGCCCTGGGGCAGCAAGCTGCCCATGAGCCAGCAGTGTGGCTGTGTGGCAAAGCAGGCCTACAGCCTCCTGGGCTCCATTCAGGAGCGGTTTGCCAGCAGGTCGAGAGAGGTGATCCTTCCCCTCTAGTCAGCACTGGGGAAGCCCCATCTGGAGTGCTGTGTCCAGTGCTGGGCTGCCCACTACAAGAGAGACATGGCCTTACTGCAGCGAGTCCAGCAAAGGGCCACAAAGATTCTGAAGTCACACAAGCGTCCTTCAGGAGGAGAGCCTGAGAGAGCTGGGACTTTTTAGCCTGCAGAAGGGAAGGCTCATCACACATCTTATCAATGTGTATCAATACCTGATGGGAGGGAATGAAGAAGAGGGAGCCACAATCTTCTCCCTGCTGCACAGTGACAGACAATGGGTAGAAACTGAAGCACAGGAACTTCCATCTGAATACAATAAAACACTTCTCTACTGGGAGGGTGATTGATCACTGGAACAGGTTGCCCAGAGAGGTTGTGGAGTCTCCATCCATGGAAATATTCAAAACCCAGCTGGATCCTCTACTGGGAAACCTGCTCTAGCTGATCCTGCTTGAGCAGTGGGGACTCGACTAGGCGATCTCCAGACATACCACCAAGAAGGGTCAGAAGGGACCCATGGAGGTGTCTAGTGCTACTTATCTGCTCTGAGCAGGGAGAACATGTCAGCTAGAATGCATTGGTCAGTGCTTTCTCCACTTGAGTTTTGAAAACCTCTGGGCCCTGCAGCCAGTACTAATCAACTATCAAGGTGATTTTTTTCCCCTTAAACCTCATTTGAAATTTCCCTTCCTGCTTCTTGTCCTCATTGTCCCTTGATGTGGCCTCACCAGGATCCCCTGTGAATGCAGCCAGCATGTGGTGGCCAGCTCCAAGAAGAGACGCTCACTGGGGGTCCCTGCAGAGGCTCAGCAAAGGCCATGTTGAGATGCCAAGCACCTAACATCGAGGAACTATGGCGGTACCTGTGGGCTGACAATGCGGCAGAATTGCACGCAGAAGGGGTGAGCAGAGAAGAGTGCATTCAGGGGTGGGGAAACATCCTCCTGGGCAGAGTTCCCGCGACAGACCTCAGTGCCCATTCCCCTGTGGCCGTCTGGCTTTGACTGCTCGCCCCAGCACCCGACCCCTTCCCTGCCTTGGCCATGGCCCATGTGAGGCTTTGCAGACAGCCCTGCTCTGGGGTCTGCCAGGCTCTGGGCATGTCTGAGCCCATGCAGGTCTGGGTGTTCCCCGAGTGCACACACTGAGCCCAGCAAGAGGACGGGGCTGGTCATATTTCAAAGATCAGCCCTCAGCTGGACCATGGTGAATGGCCAGGGCTGGAAATGGCTGCTAGGGGGAACTAGGACTGGGGTGACTTTGGAGTGAAGGACAGTGCATGGGGTGGAGGAGGCTGTGTCAAGGACATATGCTGGGCACAGAGACTGAGGGACAGCAGCAAACTCACAGGGCTGCTGAGTCATGCTTCCTTCAGTCCCAGGGTCCCAGCCTCCCTTTCGATGCCACCCTTGAGGAGGGGCGATGGCACTAAGAGATGGGTAGTTGTGAGCACCAGCCCTTCTTCATCCACTACCCAGGCCTGGTGGAGCACCAGGACAGCGAGGACTTCTGCCTCTGCACCATGAACATGCTTTAGGGCACCCACAGTCTGGGCATTGTCTTGGATTAGGTGAACGCTGGTATTTTTGTCTCTGAGGCAATTTCCAGCCTAGGTCATCTCTGTTCTGAGCTCTCCCTAACCCTCTGCTGATCTACCTGGCTGTTCCTGGCCCCTCCCCATCAACCCTGCAGGGCCCCGAGCTGGCTGCTGCTCTGCAGAGCCATTTGGCTGTGGTGCCTGGGGTCACAGGGTGACTCCACACTGGCCTTGCTGGTCAGGTGGGAAGCAGCTCCAGCTGGATGGGGAGCACTGCTGCTAATTCCCCAGTGCACTGGGGAGATCCCAGTTTATTACAGAGAGCTATGGGGGAGTCAGCTCCGCCCCAGTGTTAGACACACTCTTACACAGGCTCCAGGTGAGACAGAGCAGGTTCATGCCTCTGGACAAGTGTGACAAATCCAAACATTTGTCTGTGAACATGATCACCACAAGTAACAATAATGAAAACTAATGATAATGAGACTGGTAACAGTAATGATAATACATGAAAGCACCCATTTGGGATGGATATCCTGGGAGTCGTTTGTGGAGAGGGATGGGAGTTTATCACTATTGCAAAACCTTTCATGTAAGCCCTTTCCTAACTGCATCCTTGAGCTCCTGGTTCCTCATGCTGTAGATGAGGGGGTTCACTGCTGGAAGCACCACCGAGTCGGCACTGCCACCACCAGATCCAGGGATGGGCAGGAGATGGAGGGGGACTTCAGGTGCTGAGAAACAGGGAGACCACGGCCAGGTGAGGAGGCATGGAAAAGGCTTTGTGCCATCCCTGCTCCGAGGGATCCTCAGCACAGAGTGCAGATTTTCACACGAGACCCAGGAGGGTCCCGTAGTGGGTTTTTGACAAGGGTTGTGCCGTCTTGAAGCGCACGGAGTCGGGGAAAGTTCTTAGCTCAGGCACAAACACTGAAGCTCTGACACCACAGGGACCCGTTATCTGACCACGGCGCAAAAGAAGCATTTTTACCTCACCACGTGCCTTCCTTGTGCTTATTTGGTTCATTGCCCTGGAACACGCCAGGAGCACAGGCACCACCGGTACTGCAGGTAAGACGTGAGCAATGCCCTGCCCACCCGCTGCCAGCTGCCTGAGGGGCCATTTGCCCCGGAAGTCACTCCCCTCTACTGGTCACGTGCTTTGTGGGGATTGCCTGGAAGGAGCGGCCACCCCTTCTGCTTTACCCGGAAGTACCTCTGACCCAGAAGGCCCTTCCCCTCCATACCCAGGGGCTGCCATTTTTTTGGCTGCCATTTGGGGGCTGCCATTTTATGAATGGGGGCTGCTATTTTATGGGAGTGGCTGCCATGTTCTTAAACATCATACTGCTCTGTGCTTGGCTGACAGCCACTGCTTGCCAGCATCAAACCCATGTTCTCAGGAAGTGCTATGTGACTGGCAAAAGGAGCCTCCCCTCCCCGTGCACCCAGAAGCACATCAGCAAAGGAAGCCCCCTGTCATTACGTACAGGGAGGCCGCCACTTTTCGCAGCCTCATTCCCCACATGTTTTCATGCTGCATTGTGGTTGGGTGGCAGCCATTTTTTGACACCGTCATACCCACATGTTCTCATGCAGCCCTGTGACTGGCTGCCTGCCTGCTTTGGACAAGGAAGTGCTCAGATATAAAAATATATACTTGTATTACAAGATATAATTTTTAAAATATATATATGAGTGTCCAAATATATAGAAATATATTTTTATTTATTTATTAATAGATACAATATTTTAAATATATATACCTTTCTATACATGTATGTATGTGTATACATTTATATATCTATATAAACGTATATCTATGTATTTTTATATATATAAACAGTTATAAAGCCAGAGAAATTAAATATACATAGCCATTATCATATAGGTATGAAATGGATGAAACCTTCTTTAATAAGAGCTAATGAATGAAGAATTAGAGTTTAAATGTGAATAGAAAGAAAAGTACAAGGTGGGTCGAGGTCCCCCACTTTGCCGGGCTGCAGAAGAAGCCCAGACATGTCTGGGTTGGGGGAACTTGTCTGGGTTGGAAAGAAGAGCCCAATCCTGGGAAGTGGCCTAGGAGGCCCCAACATCCCAGACCAGCCCAGCAGGATGGCCACGCAGGGTTACTGGGGCAGCCTCTGAGCTTTTCTCGGTGCTGCAAGACTCAGGCAACGCTGTCTGCAAACATGGAAAACCAGGACAAAATGCCAACTTCAGAAGAATATGCGCATGGGGACAATATAGCAAAGACCCTAAGAGGATCTCAGAAAAGACCACGTGAACCAGAAGAAACAGCCAGTGAGCCCATGAACTGCAAAGTGGATTTTGAGGTGCCAAACAGAGGAGGGTGGTAGTGGGAACTCCCTTTCCCCATGGGTGTGGGGGTCTCACAGCTACCTGCAAGACCACTGTGCGGTGCAGAGGTGCTATTTAGATTTCCTTGTCCTTAGGTTGATAACCTGATGGAATGTTTCAAAAAGCTCTGGCTGAGTGAGTGAGGGAGAAGTCAGGAGTGTGCTGGCACTTGTCCAGGTCCACCTGAGCCACACCAGCCAAAGCCAGTATGCTGTGTGTATGTCATGTGAAAGGATGGGGAAGGGGTGGGGGTGGTGGATGTAATGTACATTTGTATTGAATACTGTAGGACCTGAGCAGGATGCAACTGGTGTGGAAGAAGGGGTGGAGATTGTACTGGGTGTGGCTGGGACGGAGTTAATTTTCTTGTTAGCAGCCGCTATGGTGCTGTGCTTTGCCTTGGTGGCCAAAACAGTGTTGAGAACACACTGACATTGGAGCTGTTGCTGAGCAGTGCTTGCACAGCGTCAAGGCCTTCTCTCTTTCTCACTCTGCCCCCACAGCGAGAAGGCTGGGAGGGGACAAAGCCAGGACAGCTGACCCAGCGGACCAAAGGGATATTCCACACCGTATGACGTCATGGTCAGCAGTAAAACTGGGGAGGGGGTGTGTGTTCTTTGCTCAGAGACTGGCTTGGCATCAATCTCCTGCTGTGAGTGATTACTTCTCCACTTATTAAACTGTCTTTATCTTGACCCATGAGACTTTTTTCCTGGCTTTTGCCCTTCCAGTTCCCTCCCCCATCCCGCTGGTGGGGAGTGAGCAAGTGACTGGGTGGGGGCTGCCACATGGGGTCACCCCACCACACGAGCACAGAGCAAATAGGTTGGTATGTGCTTGTGAGGTCACTGGTGCCTGAGTAGATCATAGGCTGGGAGCTGGCACATGGCCTGTGGAAGTGTTGTGAGATTCCTGATACCTGAGTAGCAGATAGGCCAAGAGTAGGCACATGGCTTGTGTGGAGCTTGTGAGGTCACTTGTGCCTTGATATCTCATAGATGAGCAGATAGCAAGTAGGTGGATATGTGGTGGTCAGGTCACTGGTGCCTGAGTAGCTGATAGGCAAGAGGGAGACACATGGCTTGGGCATGTACTATGTACTTGTGATGTCACTCTTGACTGAATAGCTGATAGAGCAGGACTAGGAGTATGGCCCTTATAGGTGCTGTGAGGTCACCGGAGGCAGAGTACCTCAACAGCAAGGACATGGCAAATGGGTGTATAGGTTCCTGTGAGGTCACTGGTGCCTGAGTAGCTGATAGGGCAGGAGCAGGCATCTGACACTGTACTGGTTTTAGTGGGATAGAATTAACTTTCTATTTAGTGAAATAGTGAGCGAGGACTGTGTGGGAGGTGCTGGCGGGGTTAATCCACAACAGGTATGTGTAGGTTGTTTTGAGGTCACTAGTGCCTGAGTAGCTATATAGGCAGGAGCAGGCCCATGGCTTGTGTTTGTGCTTCTGAGGTCACTCATGCCTGAGTAGCTCACAGGCCTGGAGTAGGCCCATGGCATGTGTAGGTGCTTCTAATGTCACTGCTGCCTGAGTAGCTGATAGGGCAGGAGCAGGCCAATATCAGCAGTAGATGCTATGACATCACCTGTGGCTGAGTAGCAGATAGGCCAGGAGCATGCACATAGCTGTGTATGAGCTTGTCATGTCGCTGGTGCCTGAGTAGCTGATAGGGCAGAAGCTGGCACATAGCTTGTGTAGGTGCTTCTGATGTCACCAAGTCAATATTTAGACCACAACCAAACATGGGGTTTTGGAAGAACCACATTAGCAGCAGCAGTCCATACACTGCACACACACGTGTGACAGTGTAACTCATGAGCGCAGCGATGGCAGTAGGAGGGGTGTGAGGTCACCGTCAGTATAACCCATGAGTACACAGCAGTGGCCATAGGAGGGTGTGAGGTCATGTCACAAGATGACACCCCATGGCTGTGGGGCTCGGTGCAGAGCAGCCGTGTGCTGTCAGAAGGGCACGACAGAGGATGGGAGCTGCCCGGCCCCATGTCTGTGAGGCTGAAGGAGCAGCCCCTGCAGCCCTGGCTGGAGCAGTCGGGGTGGGGGTGGCTCAGGGGCACCGCAGGGATGTGCCTGGGCACGGTGCCAGGAGGAAACCACAGGCTT
>NW_026114218.1:0-22302 GCF_018139145.2 Gymnogyps californianus | reverse complement strand
GCTTTCTAACTGCTGGACTGAAAGCGCATAATCGGTCATTTTAATGCAGTGCCATTCTCTCCGACTGCCATACCGCCGCCGCGGTTGAGGTTACTGAGGATGCATCTGTGAAGACCGTTGGTCCCCGTTGGGGCCGATCCATGATCTTCTGTGGGAGGTCGATGTCGACAATTGCCAGCATTTGAGTCCAGGGGGTTTGTAGCATACCGGACTTCTCACCAAATCCGACGAGGGCTATGGCCAGATACTCTGACATTGCCACTGATTGCGTCGGGAGCTGTTTACGGAAGGGTGGTATATCCTGGCGGGTTCGATGCCTAGGTGTCTTAGGGCGAGTTTTCTGCCTTTCATGATGAGATTACCAAGGCACTTGACTCCTGGAGAGAATGCACGTGACGGTTTTCCCAGAACTATCCATTGTATTGGTTGAGCTTTTTCGGGGGGCCCTGTGCTAGTGCTCCCACTCCCCCCCTTCTGTGAAATGTACATACAGATCAAGTGGTACATCCGGGTTCCACCTGGCAAGCGTGCTTGACGATACCTGTTGCTCAATGAAGTCAAGAGAGTTCATTGCTTCCGTCGTCAGAGCTTTTTGCTCCCATGGGTTTCTTTCCTTTTAAGAGATCATACAGGGGGGCCATGGTTTCGGGAGGGATCAGAGACAATGTTGCGGAGCCATTGTAAAGACCCACTAACTGTTGCATATCATGGAGCGTTTTGATGCGTCGACGGATTTTTATTTGGGAGGGGTCACGTAAGAACTTGTGATCCCCATTCCCAAAAAATTTACACAAGGTCCTCTTTAATCTTCGCGCTCGCGATTTCGAACCCGTTTGTTTTCAGAATTTCTGAGACTGTTGACACTAACTGGTCCACCTGACTTCCCGACGGCGCGGCAATTAAGATATCATCCATGTATTGAATGATGGTTGCGGTCGGATCACTGCGCCGGACCGGTGTCAACGCCCGATCCACTGCAATTTGGCAGATAGTAGGCGAGTTAATCATTCCTTGAGGCAGCACCTTCCACTGGAAACGTAAGTTGGGGCGTTGGCTGTTTGGAAACACAACAGAAAAAGCAAACCGCTCCTTGTCCTCGTCATGCAGAGGTATCGAAAAAAACAATCCTTAATATCAAGGACAGCACAAGGTTGTCCTTCTGGTATCATAGAGTTCATGGGCAACAACGTTTGAACAGGACCCATTGGTTGGATTTTTTTGTTTACTTCACGCAAGTCATGAAGGAGGCGAAACCCCTTGCCGGTTCGTTTGGATATTACAAAAACTGGGGTGTTCCATGGGCTAGTGGAAGGTTCTATATGACCTCGTTGTAGTTCACGGTCAACTATCTCGAGAAGGGCATCCATTCGAGGCTTCGACAGGGGCCACTGCTCGACCCACACTGGGTCGGACGATTTCCACGTCAGTCTAATTGGTGGAAGTGGGTGTACGGCAGTGGCCTTACGGTAAATTTGTCACCCTGGCTTTTTAATAGGGTTAGAGCGTCCCTTCCCAACAGGGGTGGGGACTCCTGGCATGACATATGGGAAGAGGGTAATGGTTTTCTCTGGTCCTTTCTCAGTGTGAAGCGTGATTGCTACCAATTGAGCACTCTTTCGAGCTCGGGATAATCCCCGACTCCACCCACCATGGGGCGTCTTCCAATTTCCAATGCGGGGGCCAGTTTGTCTTCAGGGATAACCGTAACATCTGCTCCGGTATCGATCAAAAAGGGGACACGAATGGTGTGCCATTTAAGGTATTGTAGAGGGAACAGATCCCACACCACTGGCGGATTATCACACTTACTGCCAGGGCCACCCTGGGGTCTCGCCCCCAAGGGTGGTCCTTGCCGTCCCTGAGGTGGGGACAGGTTGGCTGGGTCGTCGGTTGAACCATAAAGTTGGTCGCTTCTCGAGGGGGCAGCGGGTTCGGGAGTGCTTTGCCCCATCCGGATTGGCATAATTGGGCTGCCTCACGTCCCAAGTGGGAGAGGGCTGTGCGCGGCCCAGTGCCCTCTCCCCTCCCGTTTCCCTGAGTTTTAGATCTACAGTCCTTAGCAAATGTCCTTTCTTACCACAGGCCCAACACGGTCCTCTGGGTCGGTCCTGGCGCGGGGGAAGCGCTGTTGGTAGGTCCCCGATCGAGGGCAGTTTGCCACAATGTGGCCCACCTGGCCACATTTGAAACATGCCATCACGTTAGCTATTGCGGTACAAACAGCCGCTTGAATTGGGGCTAGGTGCTCTTCCTTCGCGACATGCTTAATCATGTCCGCGATACTTGACCGCTGGTAGCGATCGCAGAATTTCTTTGGTTGTCGAATTACACTGCTGACGTAAACATTCTGCTACGACCGGGCCTTTTGCCTCCGCAGGCAGGGCCGAGGAGTCGACCGCTGCTTGGAGACGATCTACAAATTGTGTAAGCTCTCACCACTTTGTTTTATTGTGGACCATGACGATGGCTTGGCAATAACTCTAGAGGCTGTGTGAATAGCTTCTCTGGCCGCACGAGTAGTTGCCATAACTTCATGGGCCCGTAGGCCCTGGGCTTGGGCCTGGGGGGTAATCATTATGGGTCTGTGCCCATTAACCGCTGCAGGCTGGAGCCATGCAGTGGATGATCTGCTCCAGTTACTTGGGCCAGTTGCCTTGCACAGTTGTCCTCCCATTCTTGTTTAAAAACGATCATTCCTGCCCGTCAAAGATCAATCTACAAGTTTGTTTTATATCAAACGGGAGCATATCGTCTCCCCCGAAGACACCATCTATGAGGGTGGAGACCATGGCAGAATTAAGCCCTTTATCCGCGATCGCCTTAACAATCGCTTGTATATCCTTAGGGTTTTTGGCGAGTGGACCCTCTGTCCCCCATCCATCACCCGGACCGGGAACGCTAGCGCGGCCGATGGGGCCCAACCGGCGCACGCAATCTTTATTTTCCTCCAATCCGTGAAAGGGATTTCTCCTCGCGATTTCTCTTTAATTTGAACAGGGATATTTCGGTTCTTAACTTTGTTTATTTCCGTCTCTCCTTCCTCTAAGTTTGAATCGGTTGCAAGCCACTCGTCCCAGCTAGTGTCTGATCCGGAGTCGGAACTCGACTGACTGGTTACTTCCGGTTTCCAGTACCTTTTTGTTGGCTCCGGGCCTGCTTCCCTTGCGGGCGGGCCGTTCCCTCCCTTGGCTCGCCCCTCCCTCTTGGTTCGTCTCGCCCTCTTGGTTCGCCCTGCCCTCTGCTCGGCGAGGTGTTTACCTATAAGGGCATTTCTTCTGATTGGCTTTCCGCCCTTCGCTCACGTTCCCCTCTCCTTCCCGGCGGCGTGCGCTTACTAGCGCTTCCTTCCTGTTCCCGCCAAAGGCATCTTCGTCCCGCCCTTCCCCTTTGTGCTCGGCGCCATGTTGGGGCGCATATGGCGGTGGTCTAGCCCAGACTTCCTCGGATTCCGGCCTCTCCGCGGCGCCCCTGGCCTCCTCGGCCAACCCACCCCAGAAGGATTTGGCTCGTTTCTGTCCCTCCGTAAGCGGGTCGGGGTGCGGGTCGGGGCTCGGGAATCGAGGGGACGCGCCACCCTCCTGCTGGTCTCCAGGCCCAGCAAAATCGTCATCGTCTGGGGGGTGCAAAGTCCGCGTGGCTGCCACGACTCCCTGCCTCGGGGTGGCCAACAAACAGCTCCCGCCGCCCTCCAGGTCTCCCGCTCCTGCATGGCCCTCTGCAGAGCCTGTACGACTTTCCCCACGACCCCAGGTTTTTCCCACAACCCGAGGACATCGTCTCCTCGGCTAACGCTTTGTGCACTCATCCCACACTTCGGGGTGGAGAATATCCACCGGCTGGTCAATGACCCCAATTTGCAAAAGCCTCGCAACTGCGAGAATAAAATCTTTGAGTTTACAATCAATACCCCACTGCTTATGTAATTCTGATACGACCTTCACAAGGGCTTCCATCCTCCTTGTTGGTCCAGGAGCGTCCTCCCCGCCGGGCTGGTCCTGCCGCTCCGGCCGCCGTTCACCCGATTCCAGGCGAGTTTCCCGGGTTTCGGCACCACTTGTTGCCTTCGTAGGCGTGGCGACCTGGTTCAGGAACGGCACGGCGACCAACCCCAGGCCGCTCGGGCCATCAGCTCACAGACACCAATGTGGTGGACGGCAAATGGCATTTATTAGTGAGTAGAACAGCATTATATAGCTCAGGTTACAACGTCACTTCCGTCTGTTTACACCATAAACTAAACGCTATTGGCTATCTGGAGAGGACCCTACTTTTCCGTACAGCGCGATATCTTCCGGCCGCCAGACCCTAGCTACCTACAGCCACCCCTGCAGCCCCTGCCCTCCCCCACCCCAGCTAACAAAACCTTGCTGCGTAAAGCCGACACAGCAGCGATTGGCTACAGGGCAGAGCGAGAGGCAGAGGGGAAAAAAAAAACATAGCGATGGGCTACAGGCCAGAGAAGAGGAAGGGACAGGGAACCAGACAGAGAGAGACGGAGAAAACAAAGAAGAGTGATGGCCCACAGGGCAGAGAGGGAGGAATTAAAAAGGGGGACAGTGAGGTGGACAGAGGGAGACTGAGGTTTCTGTTTGTGGTTTTGTTTTTTTTAATCGATGAGCTAAAGGGAGAGACAGAGGAATTAAAGAATAGGGACAGGGAGCCAGACAGAAGAGAACAATAAGACAAAATGGGCTATGGGACAGAGAGGGAAGACATTAAAACATTGGGACAGGGACCTGGAACGAGAGAATATAAGGAAGAAAAAGCATATCTAGAATACAGGGCAGAGAGAGAGGAATTTAGAAATAGGGACATGGAGCCAGATAGAGAGAATGGGGGGTGGGAATTGTGAAGGGCTAAAGGGCAGATGGGGAGGAATTAAAAGAATTGGGATAGGAAGACAGACACATAGATGGAGAAAGACAAAAATAGTGATGGGCTGCAGGACAGAGACAGAGGATGAAAAAAGAGGGACAGGGAACACGACAGAAGCATATAGAGAGAAAAAGAACGTGGAGAGATAGAACCACAGAGAAAGAGGGGGACTCGGGAGAATGAGAGAGGGAGAGGTACAGGGAAGTGAAAAAAATGCCAGCAGTGAGAGAAATAGAAGGGAGGGGACCGGGATGCAGAAGGGCGACACAGCCCCAAGGGTCCAGGACTCACCGCAGCTCCCGCTGTCAGAGGTGCTGGGAGAACTTGACAGTGTGGACGCGTCTTTCTCTGTCTCCCTTTCTCTCCCCCTCCTTTCCTCCTCTGTAGCTCCAGTTGCTTGACTGTCATCCACCTCGAAGAATAGATTGCTGTCTTACAACTCTTACAGTATGAGGCTTCCCAGATACGTAGCCTCACAACACGCACATGCTGCATGGCCATACTATGCTTTTGGTTACACATACAGACCCTGCCGTGCACGTTGGTGATCGGATCTGCTGAGGACTACGCTGAGAGGGATCCTTCCTCACCCGGAGAGGCAGGCTGTCCCCTGTCTGCATCTGGAGGCTGCTGCCGGCTGGATCCCCTTTATTTATTCTTCAGCCGCTTTACCTTTTTCTGGCCTCTCCAGCTTCAGCCACGGCAGCTCCTGTCCACAGCCAGTAAGCGCTCCAGCTGTCCCTTTTCGCCCATGCCGCTCGGAGAATGAGGCCAAAGGCAACCCACACAAACCTGAGCCAGATGCAGTCCACAACATCCCCAGAGAGGAACCCACAACTGAGGCCTCAGTGCTGCCTCTGGGCGAGGGAAAGAGCAAGCAAATGTTATCCACGGGGATGACTGTGGCTCCCCTCAGGCAGGAACCCCTCCTTCTGCAGGAGCTTCTGGAGACACCGCTCTTTCCCCAAACTGATGCTAATGGCACCTGCATTGATGGAGAATAAAGCATATTCAGGGGGTGGCTTGCTGCCATGAGGACAGGGTTTGGGAGCAGTCCGTGGCTACGGGACAGGCTTCAGGGGAGGTGCTGGAGCTGGGGCAGCTGCATGGGTGAGCAGGGCTGGAGGAGTTTTGTTGAGTTGGGGAGGCACCCAGTGCCTTTTCCAGGGGGTGGGAAGGCCTCCAGGTACCCAGAGGGGTGGGGGCAGCCATCTCCTGCCCCTCTTTCTGCTTCCTCTCCACCAGCTCTCAGAAAATCCCTGGGAGCCACCCTTATGGGGCCCAACTCCAAGTGACCTGCAGCCTGTTGCACCGGTGGGTTGGAAACATCCTTGCAGCTTGTTGGCACTCTCAGGCAGGCATGCCCCAGCAGCACCATCCCCTGGGGCTGCAGCCCTGTGATACAGAGGGGCCATCCCCATCAGCCTCACTGGCCCCCCTGGGGCTCTTCCAGCCCCAGCTGACAGCTGCAGCCATGGCCCCTTACACCCACTAGGTAACCTGCTCCCAGGACTCTGTGACAGCCACTCACCAAGTACAAAGGACTGCAAACACAGCCATGAGTGCAAATGAGACAGTGAGTGTTTTTCGTTAATGTCTGTAAGTCCTGGGAGTAAGTCTGCTAGCAGCGGATACGGAGAACAAAAATACAGCGATGGGGAGCAGGACAGAGGAACAGAAAGAGAAAAATAAAATGAGGGAGAAGGACTGAGGAGCAAAGAAAGAAACAGGTACAGGGAAAGGCCAGTGAGATGGAGAAATCAATAAAAAAGGGAAGCGGAGCCCTGCAGGGACATGGAAGAAAAAACAGGGTCAGGGAGCAGGACAGAGGGAAAGAGAGAGAAAATGATGAGCAGGGAGCAGAACAGACGGATCGAGAGCAAAATGGAATGAGAGGAATAAAGAAGGCGGGAGGGAGAAAAGAGACGGGGAACAAGCCAGAGGGATTGAGGGGGGAAAAAAAGACACACAGAGATGAGGACAAAGAGATGGAGACAGATTAAACAGTGATGGACTGCAGGATGAGAAAAAAGGCCAGGGAGCAGGACAGAGGGGAATAATGGGACAGCAGGCTGGGCAAGGGGATATAGCGAGAAATGACGGGACAGGCAGTGGTATGGAGATACACAGACAAAAAGTTACGGGGAGGATGGAGGACAGAGAGAATAAGAGAAAATGGACAGGGAATGGGGCAGAGATGGAGAAAGAAACATGAGAGACAGAGAGAGGAGGAGAGTGACGGGACGAGGCAGAGAGGGAGAAAGAAAAAAAGATAGTGATGGGAGCAGGCCAGAGGGACGAGGAAAGACAGGAGGAAGGACAGAGGGTATAGAAAACAGGTGAGGGACAGGGAGCCAGAAAGCTGGATATTGCGAAAGAGAGAGGGACGGGGAGCAGGACGCTGGGAGAGAGAGACAATGAGAGCAACAGAGAGAATGACAGAGAGATGGGGCATGAGAAAAAACAGAGATAGAGAGCGGGACAGACAGATGAAGCAATAAATAGGGACAGGGAGCAGGACAGAGAGGGGAAGGGAGAGAGAGGGACAGGTAAGACAACAGATAATTGGAGAAAGAAAGGAAAGGGAACAGCACAGAGGGTCACAGCGAAAAAGAGAGGGATGGCAGAAAGAGAAAAATAAGACGAGGGAGAAGGACTGAGGAGCAGAGAGAAAAGGTACAGGGAAAAGGACAGAGACGGAGAAAACAAAGGAAGACCGGAGGCAGAATGAAAGGAAAGATCAACGAGGACAGGGAGCAGGACAAAGGGGTGGAAAAGGAAAAAACAGTGATGGTAGCAGGATAGAGGAAAAGAGAGAGAAAAAGAGCAAGAAGAGCAAGAGAAGGAGAATGACAGAAGGATGTAGAGAGAGAGACTGGGACACGTAAAAGGGGGGTTGAGGGACACATCAGAAGGGTAGAAAGGAAAAAAGACGGATGGGGAGCAAGACTGTGATAGAGACAGAGGGAGAGAGGGAGTGGGTGCAAGGATACAGAAAAGCAGAGGTACAGGGAAGAGGAAAGAATGAGAGAGAGAGAAAGGGGAGGGTGGGGAGCAGGAGAGAGAGATGGAGAAAGAAAAAACAGGGACAGGGACAGGGACAGAGGGGTCGAGAGGCAAAGAGAGGAACAGGGACCAGGACACTGTGATATAAACAGAGAGGGACAAGGAGCGGGACACAAGATTGCAGAGAGAGAGGTACAGGAAGTGACAGAGAGAAAAAAAGGGGGGCAGGGAGCAGGTCAGAGAGCTGGAGAAAGAAAAAATACTGCTGGGGAGAAGGACAGGAGGATAGAGCCGAAAGAGATGAATGGGAAGCAGGGCAGTGGGATGCAGACAGCAAAAATAATGACAGGCAACGGGACAGAGGGATCGACAGAGAAGTAAGGGACAGGGAGCAGGACAGAGGAACGGAAGGAAAAAAATACTGATGAGCAACGGGACAAAGGGATGCAAAGAAAAAGAAGGAGGGAAGAGGAAGGAGGAAGAGAGAGAGAAGATGGGGCTAGAGCACGGGACTTGGAGAGACAAAAAGCAGGACAAGGAACAGGACAGAGGGACTGGGGGTGGGGCGGGAGAACCAGATGCAGATTAAGACAAAGAGATGGAGAAGGAAACAAAAACGATGATGGGCTGCTGGACAGAGATGGAGCAAGAAAAAGTAGGGCCAGAGTAGGGAAGAGAGAGGAAAGAGGGACAGCTGGCTGGACAGGGGGATATAACTAGAAACAATGAGACAGGCAGCAGGACAGAGGGATAAAAGCAGAATAACCAGGGAGAGGAAGCAGGATAGATGGACAGGGAGGAAAAGGGGGCAGAGAGCAGGACTGAGAGACGGAGAAAGAAGCGTTAGGGGCAGTGGGATAGAGAGTGCAAAATACAGGCTAGAGGAAGGACAGAGGGACAGAGAGAGAACGAGAGGGACAGAACCCAGACAGAAAGCGGGAGAAAGAAAACCAGTGACAAGCGGCAGGCCAGAGGCAGGGGTAGGGGGAGGAAGGACAGGAGGAAGGAAGGAGGGATACAGAAAGCAAGTGGAGGAAAAACAGGGAGGAAGAAAATGGGATACAGCAAAAAAGAGAGTTACGGGGAGCAGGACACCGGGATAGAGAGCACGCAAGAGCAACAGGGAGAATGACAGGGAGATGGAGCCAGAGAAAAAAACAGGGACTGAAAACGGGACAGAGAAATGGAAAAGGAAAATTAGGGATGGGTACAAGCACAGAGAGGAAAAGAATGCCAGGGAACACACCAGAGAAAAAAAAAGACAGGTGCAGCTCAGGACAAAGAGATGGCAAAGGAAAAACAGCAATGGGCTGCAGGACAGAGATGAAGGATGACAAAAAGGAAGGAGAGAGAACAGGACAAAAACGCAGGGAGAAAAGAAAAGGGAGCGGTAGAACAAGAGAGAGAAAGCGAGAGAGGAAGAGGGAGCAGGACAGAAGAATAGAGGAAAAGAGGAGAGGTACAGGGAAGCAAAGAAAATCACAGCAGCGTGGGAAAGAGAGGGGGCCAGGGAGGGACCGGGGACACAGGAGGGGCGTCAGGGCCCCAAGGGCCCAGGACTCACCGCAGCTCTCGCTCTCGGCGCTGCCAGAAGAATTTGCCAGTTCAGACACTTCTTTCTCCTGCTCTCCTCCTCTTTCTTCTGTAACTCCGGTCGCTTGGCTGTCCTGCACCTAAAAGAATACGTGGGTGTCTCTCAGCTCTTATGAAATGAAACTTCCTAGACACGCAGCCTCGCTCGGTCGCGCACTCCGTGGCTGTGATGGACTGCAGGATGAGAAAAAAGGCCAGGGATCAGGACAGAGGGAATAATGGGACAGCGAGCTGGGCAGGGGGATATAGCGAGAAACGATGAGACAGGCAGCGTTATGCAGATATACAAACAAAAAGGGGACGATGGAGGACAGAAAACTAAGAGAAAATGGACAGGGAGCGGGGCAGAAATGGAGAAACATCCAGAGACGGCAGATGCAGGCAGCACCCACGGGTCCGGTGGCAGAGTAGCTTGGGGGGGGGGGGGGGGGGAGGCACCCACAGACACAGTGAGGGGACGGACATGCACGGGATTGACCTACACCAGGGGGTCCACCTGGGATAATCCACAACAGATAACTCACCTGGGATGATCTGCAACAGATAATCCAGAATATCTATTGAGACACATACATATTTGCACTTATCTCTGTTTCCGCATATTATAGAGATTATCTGTTTAGACATAGACATATTATCTCTACTGACACACGTTGCTATTTCCACATATTAGATAGAATATTTATTAGACATAGAGATATATTATCTCTACATACACATATCTCTATTTCCACTTAGTATATAGATTATCTCTTTAGACTGACGTATTTTCTCTATTTACACTGACCTATTTCCGTTAATCATATAGAATATCTATTTAGACTATTTATCTTTTGAGCTATTAGGTATTTTGACACTTAAGCATCTTTTTAGACATCTCCACTTAGACTTAGTAAGGGTTACATAGTGTAGTGGAGATAGCTCTACCTAGTCAGACTTTTTTCTGTTTTAAATTCCTTCATGTAAGAATGCAAAAAAAAGATATATTTTATAAGTCCTTTATTTTTGAATTATATATACACGAGCTATTTTTCTATTTTAAAAGCCTACATATATATCCCTAGTTAAAATTTTTTTATACTCTATAATCCTTATATGATATAGTAGATACAGGTTTTTATTTTGAAATCCTTTAAATATCTATAAAACAATACTATTTTCAATATATATAAAATGAGATCTTTTTCTCTATTTCAAACACCTCACACCCATATTTACAGTTTTTCCTATTTTTTAAACCCCCCATCCATGAATCTTCAGGCAGTTTTGGGCTGTGACCCCCCGTCCACCACTCACCTGCCCCTCTGCCAAGGCAACGCCTGCCCCAGTGACACTGGTGCCCCAAATGACACCCTCACCTCCCCAGGACCCCCAGGCCTCCCTTTTCATTCCCCCCCAAAAGGCACAAGGTTTTCCCCTCCGTTCCCCCGCTGGGAGGGGCTCCGCAGGGCAAAACGTCCCGGGTCCCTCTTGGCCACGGACTCTCCCCCCCAGACAGCCCTCGCTGCCGCAGGTGGGGGCACCCGCTGCAGAGAGAGCCAGGAGCCTCCAGACCCAGGGCGGGAGCCACCCACGGACACGGCGGCGCGGGGGGGTGGGGGTGGGAGCCACCCACGGACACGGGGCCGGGGGGTGAAGGGGGGGGGGCGGGAGTCACCCACAGACACGGGGCCGGGACCGGGAGCCACCCACGGACACAGAGGCCGGGGACTGGGTGGGGGGGGCGGCAACCACCCTCGGACACAAGGGGTGGGGACCGGCGGGGCGGGGGCCGGGAGCCACCCATGGACACGGGGCCGGGGGGGGCCCGGGAGCCACCCACGGACGCGGGGCCGGGTGAATGGGAGACATGCATGGATGGGGAGACAGGCATGGGATCACCTACACCAGGGATAATCCATAGCAGGTAACTCACCTAGGATAACCTGCAACACATCATCTAGAAGAGTGTAGAGTATCTTTTAGTCAGACAGATACCTGTGCAAATATGTATTTCAACATATTATATAGCATATGTATTTAGACATATACATATTATCTCTATTTACACCTATATCTATTTCCACTTACTATACAGAATATGGGTTTAGACTCTATGTCTTTTGACCGATTAGGTATCTTGACACCTAGGCATCCTTTTAGACATCTCCACTTAGACTTACTAAGTGTTACATAGTGTAGTGTAGCTAGATCTACCTACTCAGACTTTTTTCTATTTTAAATTCCTTCATATAGAAAATGTGAAAATTTTTTTGCATTTTAAAGTCCTTTATTTTTTAATTTATATATACATGAGTTACTTTTGGTTTTTAAAACTCTACATATAGCTCTATGTAGAATTTTTTTAATATTCTAAAGTCCTTTAATATAGTATAGGTTTGTATTTTGAAATCCTTTTCTATATATAAAGAATATTATTTTTCAACATACATATAAAAATGAGATCTTTGTCTCTATTCAACACCTCACACCATATTTACAGTTTTTAGTATTTTTTAAACCCCCATCCATGAATTTTCAGGCATTTTGGGGCTGTGACCCCCCCATCCACCACTCACCTGCCCCTCTGCCAAGGCAACGCCTCCCCCAGTGACACTGGTGCCCCAAATGACACCCTCACCTCCCAGGCCCCCCCCCATTCCTCCCCTTTTTATTCACCCCCCAAAAAGGCACAAAATGAGGGAAACAGCCCCAACCGGCAGCTCCTTACTTTAATAATGCTATTTACATATGTACACGCCTCCCCCCCCCCCAAAAGGGGGCTCTGCTAGGAAAATAAAGGGGGAGTGCTCCCCCAAACAGTTGCAGCTCCCCAGCCCCTGTCCTGCAGGCTGGCAACTGCCCCACGGGGGGGAGACGGGCCAGGGGGAGCGTGCAGAGGATGGATGCCACATCCCTTGCTCAGGCTCTGCTCTGGGATGTTTCCCTCCCTTCCCCGCTGGGAGGGGCTCCCATCGCAACAAACGTCCCCGCTCCCTCTCGACCCCGGACTCACCCCCCCAACACAGCCGTTGCTGCGCACCTGCGGGGCAACTGCTGCAGACACAGCCAAGAGCCTCCAGGCACAGGGCCGGCCATACAGGGACACGGGCGGGGGGGGGCGGGAGCCGCCCACGGACACGGGGGCCGGGGGAGGCGGGAGCCACCCACGGACACGGGGGCCGGGGGGGGGGGCGGGAGCCACCCACGGACACGGGGGCCGGGGGGAGGCGGGAGCCACCCACGGACACGGGGGCCGGCGGGGGGGGGGGGGGCGGGAGCCACCCACGGACACGGGGGCCGGGGGAGGGGGGGCGGGAGCCACCCACGGACACGGGGCCGGGGGAGGGGGGGGGCGGGAGCCACCCACGGACACGGGGGCCGGGGGAGGGGGGGCGGGAGCCACCCACGGACACGGGGCCGGGGGAGGGGGGCGGAGCCACCCACGGACACGGGGGCCGGGGGGGGGGGGGCGGGAGCCGCCCACGGACACGGGGGCGGGAGGGGGGGGCGGGAGCCACCACGGACACGGGGGGGGGGGGGGGCGGGAGCCACGCACGGACACGGGGGGGGGCGGGAGCCACCCACGGACACGGGGGGGGGGGGGGGGGGGGCGGGAGCCACCCACGGACACGGGGCCGGGGGGGGGGGGGGGCGGGAGCCACCCACGGACACGGGGGCCGGGGGGAGGGGGGCGGGAGCCACCCACGGACACGGGGGCCGGGGGGGGGGGGGGCGGGAGCCACCCACGGACACGGGGGCCGGGGGGAAGGGGGGCGGGGGGAGGGGGGGCGGGAGCCACCCACGGACACGGGGGCCGGGGGAGGGGGGGCGGGAGCCACCCACGGACACGGGGGCCGCGGGGGGGGGGGGGGCGGGAGCCCCCACGGACACGGGGGCCGGGGGGGAGGGGGGGGGGCGGGAGCCACCCACGGACACGGGGGCCGGGGGGAGGGGGGGGGCGGGAGCCACCCACGGACACGGGGCCGGGGGGAGGGGGGGGCGGGAGCCGCCCACGGACACGGGGGCCGGGGGAGGGGGGGGGGCGGGAGCCACCACGGACACGGGGGGGGGGGGGGGGGCGGGAGCCACCACGGACACGGGGGGGGGGGGGGGGGCGGGAGCCACCCACGGACACGGGGGCCGGGGGGGGGGGGGGCGGGAGCCACCCACGGACACGGGGGCCGGGGGGGGGGGGGGGCGGGAGCCACCCACGGACACGGGGGCCGGGGGGGGGGGGGGGGGCGGGAGCCACCCACGGACACGGGGGCCGGGAGGGGGGCGGGAGCCACCCACGGACACGGGGGGGGAGGGGGGGGGCGGGAGCCACCACGGACACGGGCCGGAGGGGGGGGGAGGGGGGGGGCGGGAGCCACCCACGGACACGGGGGCCGGGGGGAGGGGGGGGGCGGGAGCCACCCACGGACACGGGGCCGGGGGGAGGAGGGGGGGGGCGGGAGCCACCCACGGACCGGGGCCGGGGGCGACATGCTTTGGGGAGTGGTCCCCCCGAACAGTTGCAGCTCCCTAGCCCCTCTCTTGTAGGCTGGCAACTGCTCCCTGGGGAGGCGGGGCGGGGGGCAGTGTGCCAGAGGACGGTGCCACATCCCTTGCTCAGGCTCTGCTCTGGGATGTTTCCCCCTCCGTTCCCACGCTGGGAGGGGCTCCCCAGGGCAACAAACGTCCCCGTCCCTCTCGGCCCCGCACTCTCCCCCACACGGCCCTTGCTGCCGCACCTGCGGGGCAACTGCTGCAGAGAGAGCCCAGAGCCTCCAGACATAGGGCTGGCCCCTTACGGTGAGTATTCTTAACCACGGGCAGGCAAAGCTGGGCTGGGGGGATCTGCTGAGCATCATGAGATGCTTACACCACCGCATCTGAAACAAAATCCCAAACTATATTTCAGCATATTAAAATAACACGTCTCGCTTGCCTCCTCAACAAAATTGGAAGTGAAGCATAAAACTTTAAAGAGTGAAATAAAAATAAAGAATAAATCTCAGTAATTACTTTATACTAAAAAGGTGTGCATATGTTTATATACATCCAATAACAATACCTATACTATAAAACTATTTGTTTTCCTTTTGCATTAGTTTAACTTGCATAGCTGTGAATTGATACCATTAAATTACCTGTCTCCAACATACACAGCTATAAGTTGACTAGGGGTTTTTTTTGTGTTACATAGTTAGGATGGACATCTGGCCAGCTGCACTGCCCAAGAGAGATGCTACCGAAATGCCAGGGAAATGCACCATTGAAAGCCAGACAGAAATAAAGTACTTCAGAGCACTCCGTCAAAAGATCAGGGAAAAAAACCCGTAACATTCAGTTGCCCATCTTTTTCAAGATTTAGACAAAATACCTAACCGCTTAAGTACACCTAAATTACATGCTACAGCTGTTTGGCAGTTTAGTTTAAACAATGCAAGTCAATTTGCAAGTTATACAATTTAACTTTTTTTTAAAGTTTCATTTACAATAGAAAAAACCAGTGAGATAGAAGTAAAACCATATAGGGGATCTTCTGAAAAAGAAAAAAAATCCAGTCTCCAGTGCTGCAATACATAAGGCTATGAAAAAGGATTGGCAGATTTGCTAATGCTCTTGGCTGTACCGAAGCACGCAGAGGAACATGTTTTTATGATATCTCAACTGTTACAACTGAGAACCCAAAGACCAGCAATGCCATCGACTTTTGGAAGACTTGTTGTGCTTGGGTCTTTGGAAGGAAGTAAATATTTTTTTTTTTTTTTTTTTTTTTTTTTTAGAGAGTGAAAAGTCTTGCTGCTGGTGACTTCTACTGCCAAGTACATCACCTCTGAAGAGCCACTCTGATGGGAAGTTCAATAAAATGCAACTTCTTTGAACGAGAAAGATTTCCGCTTTGGACAATTTCTTTCCAACTGAAGTCAAAATTACACACTGTAGGGCAGTGGTCTCCAGTCCCTCAACTTAGCTGTCAGACGGCAGGGGTCTGAATCCATCCTCAGCAAAAAACACATCAGTGAACCAGGATATTCCTGCAGTTGCCAGGTTCCTCTTCATCATCTGGAAAAATACCAGTGCCAGCAGTAAGCATGGCGCCGTCGACACAGACCTCTTCCACAACCCTCCTCCTCAAAAGCAACGTGGCCTTCTGCTCACCTGCTCTGCAGGAATTCCAGCGTCGGACGCTGCGGCCGTCATCGCTCGTGGCACCTAAGATACCAAAAGACAAAAAGCTACCGTTGTGCTTGTGAGAAATCACCAGCCCCATGCTCCTCCTCTCTACCACCCCAGCTCACCTCAAAGGCTCATCCAATTCCAAAGGCTGCCTGCATGGCGCCTGCGAGACCAAAGAGAAATGCTTAACCAAGTTGCCATATAATACTTTGCTATTAGACACCGACCCGGCCAACAACCGCCTCACCTTCTCGGACCGCTCCTCAGCACACGGCTTCGCCCCTCTGAGCCTCTTGCAGCATCTGAAAAAACCAAAGCAAAAGATACATGCTGAGTATCCTGGTTTCGGCTGGGACAGAGTTAACTCTCTTAGTAGCTGGTACAGTGTGTGTTTTGGATTTAGTGTGACAATACTGTTGATAAACCCTGATGTTTTAGTTGTTGCTAAGTAGCACTTATCTTAAGCCAAGGACTTTTCAGTTTCCCATGCTCTGCCAGCAAGCAGGTGTGCAAGAAGCTGGGAGGGAGCACAGCGGGGCAGCTGACCTGAACTAGCCAAAGGGGTGTTCCATAGCATGGAACGTCACACCCAGTACATAAACAGGGGGGAGCTGGCCGGGAGGGCGGATCGCTGCTGGCATCGGTCAGCGGGTGGTGAGCAATTGCATTGTGCATCACTGGGGTTTTTTTCCTTCCCCCCCCTCCTTTTTTTGTTCTATTCCTTTTCATTATTATTATTATTGTTAGTATTATATTTTACTTTAGTTATTAAGCTGTTCTTATCTCAACCACGAGTTCTGCCTTCTTTCTTCTCCTCCCCATCCCACCAGGAGCAAGGGGGGGGCGGACAGGGAGTGAGGGAGTGGCTGTGTGGTCCTTGGCTGCTGACTGGGGTTAAACCACGACAGATATTGCCCAAAACCACGGCCTGTCGCACCGATTCCCATCTCCCGCTCCTTTACCTTGGCCGCTCGCCCGCCTCTCTGCTGTTTACAGGTTGCCAAGTTGAGGCTCGGGTACCACCTGTAAAAGACAAACAACAAGGGATGCTTCAACTTCACCAACACAACACCTGAAAAATAACTGCTCCTTCAGCCCACCAGACATGGCTCACCTTGCCCGAATCAGCTCTGGTGCCAATATCCCGCTTTGCACCTTCAAAATAAAAAAAAGTAACCCAAACCTAGAAGCTAGTCATAAGCCACTAGTCGCATCTTCCCTCCAACACCACTCACCGACTCACCTTCTTACAGCGCTCCGCTCGTCTCCTCTGTTGCCCTTTGGCACACAGCTCGTCCCGCTGCATCTGCAAAAACAATATCGAACATGTCACCCGGATGCTGATCAACAGCTTAACAATTCCAGGTTGTTTCCATTTAGGAATACCATCTAGATTCCAACAACAGCCTGCCATTAAAAACACAAAAGTAGTTCGCATTATGCTGATGAGTGGAGGCACACAAGACCCTCGGTATAGCTACCGATGTGCTCGCCTAACACAAAAACAACCATGGGAACATCAAGACCTGAATAACATATGGTATAGCACACAGAAAACAAGCAACAAACTACCTCACCTACAAAGCCCCTAAGGGAATTACAGTGGCGGTCAGCCGATGGAAAAACCAATGGCGTGACATGGTGACTCAAAGATCTAAAATGGACACCTTACAACTACAGAAACTGGTGCTAAAAACAATAGGTAACAAGAACAAGAGAACATAACTGCCGTGACTGACTAGAGCAAACCTCAGTGGACACTTAAAAAGGCAAAACTGGAATAACAGAAAAAGCTTGCGTGCCCGAGACTGCGATAAAAGATGACCCCTGGCTGCAGACTGTTACGAGCACAAATAATACACATCCTCTTCTCCAAAACATTCCAGGGAAGACAATGACACAAACCTGCACTGGAAAGAAGTGCCTAGTCAGGGACTCTAAGTAACAAGGACTGTGACATCCGGATGGACGCACAAATTAAGTCAGGGAATGAAGTAAGTAAAAGGCACAGAGAAGCAGAGACCTCAGAGTTCTGGGGGGTATATTTTTATGTACCTAATGCTTTACAAGACGAGACTCATCTGACATTCAGCCCTGCATATTGAGATGCAGAGGCCTGGATGGTTTACACCGCATCTCCTGTGACCTTGTCGTACCTCCCGTCAGCTGCGGGGAAACTAAAACAGAACAGACCTCATCGACGTCCAAATCCAACTGCAAAACCAATCTGAGAAAGGCTGACGAACCCTCCTTCCTTTCCCAGCCATCCCCCAGTCTCAAAACCTTACAAACCCCTTCTCCTCTCCTGAACTGTCGGGAAGGAACCCCACTGCTTCCTGACAGCTCCTGCCCTGTATTTGCACCCCTGAACCCCCCGCATTGGCTGCTCCTCAGGAGCTGTTCTTGTGAGCCACACCCTGCATTCTGCAGCCACCTCCTATCTTACACCTTCCCACAGACTCTGGGCTCTGCTACAGGCCCACAACATAAGTAAACTCCTGATGCTTAGAATCTACAAGGGGCCTGCCACAAGCTGCAAAGGTTCTAGGGACAACACGCTTCTCTGTGGGCGATTGGGAAAGGTGATGAGCCATCCCGTACCCTGAAAGACACTATGCCTTACGTCCCTGTCGCTTTCTTGAAAAATGCCAAAGTTTCATATACAGATGCATACAAGATGCGGACAAGATGCTCACCCTAACCACTGCTAGATAATCTCACCATCAGCCCTGTTAAGAGAGATGATATCAGCAACTAACACAGTATACAGCAAAAAGACCCAGACACCTCTACTTCTCTAAATGCCAACACACATCTACCCAAACAGCTTAGACAACTCAAAACCTGCCACCAACTGAAGAAACAGCAGAGCACCAGCACCACTAGAAGCCCCAGAACAGAATGAGCTCCTGGAGCAGAGGCTGTGGCTCATATACCCTGGGCCCCACCCAGCACCCTTCCCACAATCCCCTGGGAAAGGGGAAGGGCCAACCACCAGACAACATGGAGGCGGCCAGAGGAGCAGCAGGGAGGTTTCTCATCTGCCTTCAGTTTATGGTGTGCAATGTGCTGAGCAGAGAAAGCGACCCTTACTGGAAATGATGATGTCTGCTCTTTTGCTACAACTGCATCTACACTGCATCAGCAATGTGACTGGGTAGGGAATTAGACTTAATTTTTCTGGAGCGTAGATAGATGTCCTGCTAAGCTATGTAAGAAAGTAGTTTGTTAACTGTAATAACAATATTGTTATCAAAAATGATGTGCTTTAGTTTCCTATAAAAAAACCCAAAATGCTATGGGATTACACTTTGTTTCTAGCAAGACCCCACATACTACCTAAATTCTACCAGAACTGCCTTCTGGATAGGACCGAATGACAAAGCAGAATTAGATCACGTAAGAATCCCTTCTCAACAATATCTCCGGTTGCAAAGTAAATTTTTTACCGTAAATCGCCGACGGTTCAGAGTCACCTCGGCGGTCTCTCTGACCGACTGCCTTAACGGAACTAGATAAGTCCTAAAGAACAGAAAACACCAAAAAAACATGGAAATACAAGAAAAGTATCAGACACTGTATGAAGCAGCCTAATTAACACCTAAGTAGCTAGAACAAAAACAAATTGCAAAACAGAACAAAAACCACCACGGGAGATGTGTTGATAAAAATAGATGAAGGCCATTGCCTTCTCTGAAAAACCTCAAGAGGAGATCTGAGCTGACGATAGACATCTTTGGGGTACCAGCTACCAAATAGAAACAGACTGTAAGGCAGAAAACAAAAAGACTGCTCCGGAGCACAAAGATGGCTTTGGAAAAGGTTCTGACAGAACAAGAGGCATCGTCACAGGATTAGAGAGATCCCGAAGGGGCCAGAGAGACCAAAGAAGTCTCAGGGATGCAATGAGCCCAAAAGGGAATTGAACAAAGTACAGGTGTCCTCAGGGGACCGGGGACCGAATGGAGGCGCACCAAAGAGATGAGAGGACAGAAAGACCGACTGGGGTAACAGATGCAGACTCAGGAAGGGTTCTGAGGGGTGCAAAGTGCCTTCCCGAGCTAAAACGGGGCTCTAGGGCATCGGGGATCTCTCGCGAGAGCTCGGCAAAGGGAGTGGAGGAGTCCCAAGGGGGCCTGAGAGACCAAAGAAGCCTCAGAGGTAACAATGAGGAACTCTGAAGGGGATTTCAACAAAGTACAGATGTTGTCAGGGGGCCGGGGGCTGAACAAAGGCATCCTAAATGGCAAAGAGTAAGATAAGAGCACAAAAAAAATAAAATCGAAAAGGAGCTAAAGCACTGCTAGAGTGCTGTGGAGTACAAGAAAGGACTCAGATGACATTGTTATAGAGAGTAGAGGAATTAGGAGGGGGCAGGGTAAGAAAAGAAGGCTTGGAGACACAGCGAGGGCCTTGGAGTCTCAGGAGGGTGTCTAGGCAAACTACAGATGACTGAGTGGGAGAGGAACCGAACGGAGACACCCTCGATGGCAAAGAGAAAGACAAAGGAGCGCTGCGTAACAAAGAAAGAAGGGACGCTTTCATGGAACAGGAGAGATAGAAGGGGAGATAAAGTGCTCCAAGGTGCTGTGGAGATCGAGGAAGGTCTCGGGAGGCACCGTGACTGTGAGGAGAGGGGTGTTGAGGGGGCTGACGGACAAAAGAAGGCTTAGGGACGACAAGGAGGAACTCGGGTGATCATCCGAGCAGAGTACAGAGGGTCTCGGGTGGCCGGGGACTGAACACAGGAATCCTAGACAGCGTAGAGGAACAAATGAGTGTTCTGTGGCTCAAAGATGGCCCCACCTGAAGTGCTACAAGGTGGATGTGCAGCACGAGGAAGGTCTCGGGAGGCATCGTGACTGGGAGAAGAAATGTCCCGAGGGAGCCAGAGAGACAGAAAAAAGGATTGGAGACCCAACGATTAAATCCAGAGGGGATCTGAACCGAGTAACCGTGTCATCGGAGGGCCAGGGAACAGATAGAGGCACGGCTAGAGGGAAGAAAGAACAGAATGACTGGGCTGGGTCACAGATATGGACCCAGGAAGTCCTCTGAGGGAACGAGAGGGATGTGAGGTCTGCTGCAAAGCTAAAAGTGTGCTAAGGGCAACCTCGAAGGCATCGATAGGCATCGTGACACCATTAGAGGGGTCCCGATTGGGCCAAAGACACCAAAGGCGGCTCAGGGACACAAGGAAGAAGTCCGGAGGGGATTTGAACAGAGTACAGGTGTCGTCAGGAGGCCGGGGACCAAATGGAGGCACCCTAGATGGCAGAGGGGATGCTAAGAGCGCTCTGAGGCACAAACCAACCCGAGGACAGGTTTCTGAGGGACCACGAGAGGATCAAAGTCCGCTACAGAGCTCAGACAGGGCTGTGGTACACAAAGAAGGTGTCTGGAGGCAGGGTGACTGGGAGCAGAGGGGGCATGAAAGGCTCGGAGGGATAAGAGAGATCGAAAGGGAGGCAGAGTGCTACCAAAGTGCTGTGGAGCGCAAGGAAGGTCTTGGGAGGCATCCTAGCTGGCATAGAGAAGAAAAAGAATGCGCTTATTTGGGAACGGAGATCTTGGGAGAGGTGCGATTGCAACAAAACGAGTCCAAAGGGGGCTCACGGAGCTAAAAGTGTGCTGCAGGGAACATCTAAGACCTCGGGAGGCATCGTGACAGTAGCAGAGGGGTTCTGAGAGGGACAGACAAAAGAAGGCTCGAGGACATGATGAAGAAGTCCAGAGGGGATTTGAACAGACTACCGATGTCCTCAGGGGACCAGGGACTGCACAGAGGTAGCCTCGCTAGCATAGAGGACAACAAGAGCGTCCCGGAGATGAAAGGTGGCATCAGGAAAGGTTCTCGGGGAGGGAGAAGGGCGCAAAGTGCGCTACAGAGCCAAGAGAGGGCTGTGGGGCACGAGATGGCCTCGGGAGGCACGATGATGGCAGCAGAGGGGTGCTGAGAGTGAAAGAGAGACAGAAGGCGGCTCTGGGACACAATGCAAAACTGAAGAAGGTGTCCCCGCAATGTACAGATGTCCTCAGGGGACGAGCGACTGAATCGAGGCATCCTAGATGGCAGTGAACAAGGCAAGAGAGCTCTGGGGCACAGAGCAAGCCTGAGGAAGGGTTCTGGTTGAATAAGAGAGATACAAAGAGGGCAGCAGAGCTCCAAGGGTGCCATGGGGCACGAGGACAGTCTCGGGAGGTATCGTGATGGGAACGAGAGGGCCCCAGGGGGGACAGAGACCAACAAAGTATTGCTGACACAGTGAGGTGCTCGGAAGGGGATCTGAACAGAGTACAGATGTCCTCAGGGGACCAGGGACCGAATGGAGGCATCGACATGGCGGAGGGGAAGGCAAGAGTGCTCTGGGGCACAATGAAAGCCCAGAAAGAGTTGTGTCTGAATAAGAAAGATACAAAGCCTGCTGCAGAACTAAAGGATGGTCGTGGAACGCAAGGACGCTCACAGGAAGCATCGTGACGGAAATAGAGGGGTGCTGAGGTGGCCGGAGAGACAGATGGTGGCTCGAGGACACAAAGGTACTCCGGAGAGGATTTGAACAGAGCACAGATGTCATGAGGGAGTCGCTGACCGATTGGAGGCAAGCGAGATGGAGGAGAGGACAAAAAGACTGCTGTGAGGAAGAGGTTCTGACAGACCGAGAGGGGTACAAATTATGC
>NW_026114217.1:0-22676 GCF_018139145.2 Gymnogyps californianus | reverse complement strand
CACTAGAGACACCCACGCTGAGGTGCAGGTGTCTGCACAGCCGATGTGCACCCATCCACTCAGGCGCATCCTCCTCCCGGAAACTGAGGTCTCCTCGGCCAGGGATCGCATGGAAGCTCCTGGATCAGGAGCAAGGGCAGGATCAGGGCAGCACTGAGGCTGGGGCCGTCCAGCACGAGGAGGTTTCCCACCCCATGCTGGACATCTCTGGGCAGGGGAAAGGAAATCGCCCCGTCCCTTCTTCTGCTGGGATGGATGCAGCCCCAACGCACCCCTGGGGCTGCCTGTCCCGAGCAGCTTCTCCTCCTCTGTCCCCAGCCGACGTGACCCTGGACCCAGACACCGCCAACCCCTTCCTCATCCTGGCTGGCGACCAGCGAGGCGTGGGACGGGGGGACGAGTGGACCTCGCTGCCCAACAACCCCGAGCGGTTTGACACGGAGCCGTGCGTGCTGGGCAGCCAGGGCTTCGCCGCAGGGAGGCACTGCTGGGAGGTGGAGGTGGCCAAGGGGGGGACTGGTGGGCTGTGGGGGTGGCCCAGGAGTCTGTCAGGAGGAAGGGGGTCCTCAGTTTTACCCCCGGGAGGGGATCTGGGCCGTGGGGCAGTGGTTTGGACAATACCATGCTTTCACTGACCCTGACTGGACCCCCCTGCACCTTGCCTGCCTCCCCAGGGCCATCCAGGTCTGCCTGGACTTTACAGCCAGGCAGGTGGCATTTGCTGATACCGAAAACAAAGCCCCAATCTTTGCTTTCTGCCTGGCTTCACATCCCGGGGAGAGGCTACGCCCGTGGCTCTGGGTGGGGATGGACTCGTGGCTCAAGCTGTGCCCCTGACATGGAGGGAGCGCGGGTGACAGGGGGAGACTGGAAAGGTGAACACCATCATCTTGGGTCTTGGTGCTGGGAACTGGGAGGGTCCTGTGTCCTGCTGGCTTCTCCTCGCGTGGTTCCTCTGGCCACTAAGTGGGAGGACTGGCAGGTCTTGGAGACGGATGCCACCAAAGAGCCTACTTCATCCCCTCCACCCCACAGCTGGGACTGCAGAGACAACGGGGCACAGAGATTTGGTGCACAGAGGAGCTTGGTGCCAGGTGGCCCCAGGGCAGAGAAGTGGCATCAGTGCTGGGGTGCTGAAGAGCAGCTCTGTACAAGGCCATGAAAACTCCTTAAAAGGTGCTGGAGTAGTGTCTCTGGCTTTTTTCAATTAAGCTTAATGACCAAGTTAAAAAAAACCTCCAAACATAGCTGGATGCTGGAGCTCATGATAACGCTTATCTTCTCTATACATCCAAAGCCTCTCCTTGCCTTATTTCCAGTTCTCACTGACATGTGCATTAAACACATTTCTTGCAGCAGAGCACTAGTAAAAGCTACAGGGGCAGCCAAGGAAGGTAAGCAAGAAATTGAGAAGTGTCTGAAGTCCACAGGCGAGGCAATTCCCACAGATCTGCCATTCTCTGATCTCCCCTCATCAAGGTCTCCTTCTCCTCACATAGACTAGACTAGACTCTTTCAGTTGGAAGGGACCTACAACGATCACCTAGTCCAACCGCCTGACCATTTCAGGGCTGACCAAAAGTTAAAGCATGTTATTAAGGGCATTGTCCAAATGCCTCTTAAACGCGGGGAGGCTTGGGGCATCGACCACCTCTCGAGGAAGCCTGTTCTAGTGTTTGACCATCCTCTCGGTAAAGAAATGCTTCCTCATGTTACGTCTGAGCCTCCCCTGGCGCAGCTTTGAACCATTCCCACGCATGACGCGTGGATCCCAGGGAGTAGAGAGCAGCACCTCCCTCTCCACGTCCCCTCCTCAGGAAGCTGCAGAGAGCAATGAGGTCGCCCCTCAGCCTCCTTTTCTCCAAACAAGACAAACCCAGAGTGCTCAGCCGCTCCTCAGAGGACATGCCTTCCAGCTGTAGATCTGCTCCGGAGAACTGGGATTTTGAGGAAATGACGTTCAAAGGACATGCTAGACCTGGAAAAGGTGGGGGGTCCCCACTCCCAGGGACCTTGCTTTGTCCTCTCCTGCTAACTCCTGCTCTTAGGAGAAGAAAAGGTGAATGTAGGTGAAGGGGAACATTGCCTGGGTCCAGCCTGGATTCCTTCTTCTCCAGCTACATTGCTGGTTGGACCCTCTTAGTGCCAACTCGTCACCTTTGTGGTGGCAGCTGGGCACAGGCAACAGCATTGGTGTCCCTGGTCTCCTCCAATGCCATGGGGTCTGGTCCTCGCATCTCTGGAGAATAGCCAAGGAGGCGGCCGAGTTGCGTGCCGACCAGCTGCCTGGTGCCCGGAGCCCCGGGTCCTGCGGAGAGATCCCAGCCACGAGCACACACATACCTGCAGAGTCCCAAAACCAATCCTGAAACGTGAGGGGTCTCTTTGAAGCACAGAGCACCCTCCTTGTCATGGGAAACACCCCAAAGGACTTGTCCCGTGTGGTGAGGAACACCTACCTCAACCAAGAAAAGGAAATTGCTTTCTGAAAGCCAGCTTAGCCACCCTGATGCAGGCAGGGTGAGACCGGAGGAAAGCTGGGTTTCTCAACAGATGGGTGCCCTGGATCCTCTTCACTGGAATTTTGTGTTTTGGAGGGTGAGAAAAGGTTTAATGGGTTCCTCTTTGCTGTGCCCCCCCCAAAAATAATAATAAAAAAACCCCAACTCTTTGGCAGCTGAGTTGCATAATTGCAGCGTTTTGGTAGGAAATACAACAATTTCATGTAGGATCGCACCATGAAGACTCACAGGAGTTTACATTCAGCGCTCTTCTTGTGCAAGAGGTATCTCTGCGTTCTGGTGCCACTGCAGGTAGGAAGTCTTCAGGAACGCAGAGGTCCTTGAAAAGCAAGGCCAGACTAATATGGGCCCTCTAAGGGGCACGTCTCAGGAAGACAACCTCAGCCAGGAGTTTTTGTCCCATACCCAGAGCCTGCGTGGACGGCGCGTCACAGCTGCGACCAAGCAAAGGCATGGGGCCGGCAGTCGACCCGCTGCCGCACCGGTCGGTGGCCGGGCATGGAGGCCAGCGGGGAACTCACGAAGCCCACGGTCTCGTCAGCACCAAGGTGGGGCCTGTCCTGGCAGCAAAGGCAGAGCAGGGTGTTGATCAGACCTACGTGATCCTCCCTGTGCCCGGGGGAACAGGCTGCAGCGACGGGCAGTGGAGGCAACTCAATAAACAGTTTTTTCTCAACGCTAGTCTGCGTCAGAGATGCTTCAAACAAATCCTGCTCAGATTCGGTACGTTCTGAGCAGCTGCGAATGAAAGCCGTCCCTGTTAAAACAGGGTGAGCCCTCTTTCTCTGGGTTTTCTGTTTCTTTTACACTGTTCTGGCTGCCGCTGCTTTTTCTTCTCCTCGTCCTGGGCAGATTGCTGTGTTGCAGCACAGTTTTATTTTAAAGGACTGGGGTGAGTCTTCTCCCCAGGAACACTGCGCTCTCTCTTTTAAACGTTTTTTTCTTTTAACACAAACAGGCCCAGAGCCCTCTCGATGTGCCAGCTCATCCAGGAAACATGGGTCTCGTCCAAGGTCTTGCCCAAGGCTAAGGCATTGTCCAGGGCCTTGGAAACGTGTTCGAACGTTGGTTTTGCAGTGTCTTGAGTGGCACTTGTAATATGCAGCTTACTGATTTCCACCCCCCTCTTCAAAAGCGGCACAGCCTTTCTAACCAGGCTCCAATGCCCACCCCGTGGCCAGGGGCTAAGGGCAGGGCTGGGGCTCCTCATCACACCATGGAAAAGGGACCGATGGGTGCCTGGGTCTCTGCCCCAAGGTGCCAGATCCAGCCCTGGGCAGGCGTCCTGCCCCACACCAACCTGCAGCCCCTGCCATGCTGCTGGCCCCAGATGCTCTCGGAGCCGGCTGCGCAGCGTGCCCCAGGAGCGTGGATCGGCCTCTCCTGCCCTGCAGCTGCCGACGGCTCTCGCACGCTGCAGCCTCGGACACAGCACCCCGAGGCCTTGCCAGGGCTCGGACGAGAGCACGGCCTGGCAGACAGGTCCAGCGTCTCCCACCACCCTGGAGCAAAGGGCTGGGCCGGACCGGCCGGCAGCGGGGCAGACTCCGGTCAGGCAATTCACTGGGGCCGTGCCAGCGGGCAGCGGCAGGAGCCTCTGCGGGGCTGCGTCACAGGGAGCACTGGGATCGCTTCGTGCAGCCCCATGCCCACCCTCTGGAGAAGGCCAAAAGGACTCCCTTGGCCCAAACATCACCTCCTTGCTTGGCCCGCACCAGGGAGGTTTCTGTGCACAGACAAGAGAAACCTGCCCACAAATGACAAAAAGCCTTGGGTTTTGTCCAGCTTTGGCTCAAATGCAAAACCTTCTGCCAGCTCTCCTGGGGGCAGCTCAGGAAAGCTGCCCACAGCACCTCGGGAAGCCAGCACACGGGGCTCGCTATCAGGGAGACAGCCTGGGCTCTTCAGGCTCTCCCATCTCCAGTAACAACGCAACAGCCCAAAGTTTCTCTCACTTTTATTTACATAATTGCACAGCCCGTTTCCCCATGACACCGGAACGTGGCGGGTCAGAATCACTGATTTCCCACATCCACGAGCTGAACGTCTCCTCTGGGAAGGAGGAGAAGACTCAAAGAGTCACTATTGAGTTTCGCAGGGGCACATGCAACAACTCCAATTATCGGCAACTACGATAAAAACAACGAAGCTGAGAGTGAAGCCATGGCTGCGCAGCAGCACCGGGCCGGGCCCCAACTGCCCCCAGCCAGGGACTTCTGGCTTTCACAGTTGCATATTTGGATCAACAGTGGGTTTCCTAACTGAAACACTGGCTCCAAAGTCCTTACTAGGGGAACGTGGTGTGGGAGTGCACATCCTTCGTTACCTGCCAGAACTAGATGAGTTGCAAGACCAAGCTCCTGGGAGGCAGCCAGGGCTGGAAAGGTTAAACTAAACCCACAAATTTTTCTTCACTGGGAATGTCCTGGTGACACAGGGTTTGTCGGGGAGGGGCTGAAGGAGAGGGGTACCCAGGACAAGGCACAGAGCAGTGCTGCCACACTCACCGCCAAGGGAAGGGGTGTGCGGAGGGAGGCAGCGCCTGCGTGGGAGCTCCACTGCACAAGCTGATTTGAAGCAGGATGCTACTGTGCAGGGACCGTAACTGCAGCTGGGCTGAAGAGGCCTCTCTGCACTGCAAGCCCCCAGGAGCACCGGGGACCGAGTCATCCCTGCACGACAGGGAAAAGGGAAGGTGCCCATGGGTACATGGCAGAAGGGAAGAGACAGGCAGGGAGGCTGGCAGAGAGAGGGAAGCAGAGATGCACAGCCTGGCTGTGGCAGAAGACATTCACCCCGTGATCAAATGAGACCCTCACGCTCAGAACAGAGCCTGGACCAGCCCACAGGGGCCCACAGCTGGGCAGACAGAAGCTGCTGCGAGAGATGCTGGGATATCACCGAGTTGCATGAGAACCCTGGGACAGGAGATGGAGAAGAAGAGCAGACACGGACCAGGCCCCAGGGCTGGAGCAATCCTGTTGGGAGAGACAGGACACTGGCCCCTGCTGCTCATACCACCAGCGACTTCCAGCCTAAGGTCAGGGAACACGTAAGGAAAAGCGTCCTGCTCTGCAGCTAGAGAGAAGGAGGAATGGCACACGGTGCTTTGAATTCAAGAAATTACAGGTCTCGATCTAGCAGGGCATTGGACTGATCCACTCGGGTTCAGCAAAGGAGCAGAGGGACATAGTGTGTGACCCCCCCCCACTTTGTCCTAGTGTGATCCCTTACAAGTCACATCCATTGCCCTCTGAAGCCTCCCGCCCTCCTCCCCCATTTCCAGCCATCCCATGATGGGTCATGCAGAGGCATCGTCACCTACCATTTCCTGAACTTATTACGTGACAGTGGGACATGCAGTGGGATGCTTTTCCCACGTGATTCAACCCCCCAGGGAAGGATCACACATTTGGGGCAAAAGTCAGGAAGCTGGCTATAAGCGGACTTTTCCTCTCTATCATCTTCACTGTTCCAAGTACTGAAGACAATTTTGTCATTCACTGTACCCTGCCAGGACTATGGGATGTCCAATGAAATGGAACTAGCACCCATTTGAAATTCAGGCAAAGAGAATATTTATTCTGTGATTAAAACAACCTGGCACTGAGTTGAAAGCATAGCGCATCTTTATGTGCAGCATTCGAACAGAAGCAGTTGGGACATAGAGCACAAAGGAAGCTCTGCTTTCCCACACTCACCCCAAAACCAGGCAGTGGCAGCCCCAAACTATCACTGACCAGTTTAGGACATCTTCTCCCCCTGCCAAGTACCCAAGTAATTATTTCAGATCTAGAAACCTCAGGGTGTGTGAGAGTAATACTAGAGGAAGGAGCTGGATGGCTTCCCCCTGGGCAAGCAGATCTTTCCCTTGTAAAAGAAGGGTATGTGAAGCAGAGCCACAACCCTCCGCCTCTTTCTCTGAACGTACAGAAGCATTTACAAGGTGTTGCCAGCATATTTCACCCTGACGTCACCGATGGCCTTGACACCCCTGTCCAGGCTGTAAGCAGAAGGGGTCCTCAGGGACCCGAGGTTTGTGACCATCAGCTTCCTGGAGAAAGACTTGAATGAAGCATTCAGGGGACGATGGTGGACCCACAGCTCCTTTGTGGTGCAGAAGGAGGAACTTGCAGGAGGACTGCGCTGTATCCCCACATCTTTAATCGTGCAGTAAGTGACCTCAGGGCACAACTCTACTTCCTTGATGGTACAGAACGTGGGGCGCTGGCGGGGGCTTTTGAAGCTGCTGAGATGCATCGCAGGGCTTCCTGTCGACTCCCTCCACCTCAGCAGCGGATACTGCACCTCTTGGGTCTGCAGGGACTCGTGCCAGGAGGGCCGTCCCACCAGACACATCCACACCAGCCAGCCTGCTAGAGCCAGCACGGTCAGGACCAGCAGAGCCAAGGAGGCCAGGTAGAGCACCCAGTGCAACAGGCAGCAGTGCCTCAGCACCCACTGCCCCCGCTGCGGACCCTCCCCACCTGCCCGTGAGTGCAGCACAGGTACGACCAGTCCTGAGGTGGAGCATGGGCAGAGGGGGAGAGGTGCAGGTGGAAGGGAAGGTGCAGGCTGGGTGAAGCGTGTGGTGTTCAGGGAAGCTGGCTGTGTTAGGGCATGAGTGGAAAGCATGGTGGTGGAGACCGCCGGCGTGGTCGACGTCAGAGGAGGAGGTGAAGATCTGACAATGGAAGAGGCCTCTAGCGTGGCAGTAGAAGTCACTGCTGCGGAGGTGGTGTAAAACGTGCCAGTGGACACCATGAGAGCGGCATAGGTGTTGGTAGTGCCGGCGGCAAGGGTGGTTTGAGGACGGCTGCTGGTGCTGGGAGGTCTGGTGCTCATATTGGTTGGCAGTGAGGTGGTAGAGACAAGGGTGTGGGTCTCTGCGGGGTGCTGGCGGGAGCAGCAATGAGAATGGCGGCAGTGCTGGGGGTCTGTGTGTGGGTGTGATGGTGGGACTGGCTGGCGCAGGAGTGGTGGTGCTGGGACCTGTGGTGCTTGCAGGCATCGCAAGCGAAGTGCTTGGGGCAAGGGTGGAGCTACAGGGGGTGCTGAGGGGAGGTCTTGTGGTAGTGAGGGGAGGCCAGGTAACAGCAAGGGGCATGGTGGTGTGCTCTTCCGGGAGGGATGGATGGGGGGAAGAAGGTGATCATGGTAGCTTTCTCCATCGTTTCTTCCCCATCGTTGTATTCGTACTCTTCCTCCTCATCCGCATCCCCCATGTTGCCGCAGTTGGGCTTGAAGTGGATGATGGGCTTCTGCCGATGCTCAGCGGGGCTGTGGCACACCACCTTCTCAGGGGCGACCTCCACCTTTGTCTTCTCCAGGCCCGCTCGGGCTGATAGACACTGTCATCGTTCTGCCGGATCCAGGCCCGCAGGTAGCGCAGGTCGCAGTCGCAGTGCCAGGGGTTCTCAGTGAGGAAGACATACATGAAGAGGTGCCCCTCGGGGAAGAAGTCAGTGGGCAGGGTCCGCAGGCGGTTCCCTGAGAGCCAGAGGGTCTCCAGCTTTTGCAGATCCTGCAGCAGCTCCTTGGGGAGCTCCTCCAGGAGGTTGTCTGAGAGGTCCAAGTCCTTGAGTGCCGTCAGCCCCGCAAAGGCCTCCTGGGGCAGTGTCCGCAGCCGGTTCCCTCGCAGGTCCAGGTCCTGCAGCCGTGGCACGGTGCGGAAAGCCCCCGGGGCCAGTGTCGCCAGGCTGTTGTTGGCCACGGCCAGGCGGGTGAGCTCGGGCAGGCCCTGCAGGGCGGGCAGGGCCCCAGCGCGTTGTGGGAGAGGATCAGCTCCTTCAGGGACAGCAGCAGGGGCCCAGTGTGCAGAGCCGCCAGCCCGTTGTTGGACAGGTCGAGGTCCTGCAGCTGGGGGAGGGGCAGGAAGGTGGCGGTGGAGAGGGATGCCAGGCGGTTGGCGTTGAGCAGCAGGATGCCTGTGTCCACAGGCAGGTCTGGGGCACCGCGCTGAGAGCCTGCCCCGTGCAGTTCACCTCCAGGAGGTCCTTGACCTTGTTCATCTCCGACGGGCAGGGCTGGCCTGGGTCGGTAGTGCCGGCTGGGGGCAGCGGGGCCGGGAGGATGAGCAGGAGCAGGGCAGGGACCCGCATGGCCTGGAGGGGAGAGCTGAGAGGCATGGGCACAGGCAGGCACACACCTACACATCGCCTTTCTTCCCGCGCAAGCACTCTTCACAACAGAGCTGGCATCCCCCACCAGACCCTCTGGGAGCCCTCTGAGCCCCACAGCTCCTCCCTGGGAGGATGGAAGGGAGACATGAGTCCCACACCCATTGCCAGCACCCACCCCATCATCTCGTCCGTGGAGGGCAGCAGGCTCAGCAAGGAGACACCATCTCTGCCCTTTTGCTCACCTCATCCTCCTCCATGGGAGGGAGAACCTGATTCACACGCCTCCTCATGGCGGTGCCTCCTCTGCTGGGGTGGCATTGCTGCCCTCACCACTGCAAAGGCAGTGGCCGCGGTGTTCACGTCCCTGCACACCCACACCCATACCAGCCCAGACAAGCTGTGTGCTGGAAGAGGCTCCCTGACTATGCTCTTACCAGCTGAGCCCTCTGCTAGATTTGGGTTCACAAGGTAGGAGCATGAATCATGTAAAAAGAGCTTCCCATGCACAGACATGGCTACCTCGAGTGCCCGGCCCCTGATGGACACTGCTTCCTGGGACTCACCCGTGGAGCCTCCAGCATTTGCTCTCCTGCTGCTTTGCCTCCCTCCTGCCCGAGGACCGGGTGCTGCTCTGGTGGCAGCGCCAGCGGCGGGCTGCCCAGGCCCTCTATCAGCACACACAGCTGTGGGAGGGGAGCTGCGGCTTCCTGAGCACCCAAACCCATCTCCTGTCCTTCAGCACAGCCCTCGCTTTAACTGCGCTGCCACACCACCGTCTCCTTGGAGAAGTCTCAGCCAGAGACCAGCTCCATAATTTCTTGCTTCTACGCAGTAAAGGAGGGAGGGTTGCTCCAAGGAGGAGCCCTTGCATGCCTCCTGCCCCCTAAGCCGCACCCTTTTACATCCCGGGGAAAACGGTCCCTTGCACAAACGTCTGCCCCTTCCTCTGCTTCAAGGCAGCTTCTCAGCACGCTCTAGGCTTCAGTCCTTGAGGCACCTCACCCTGGGGACCGCAGCCTAGTTGGCATACCGGCGAGAAACAGTTTCTGCACATAACCTCAGCTAGTTGTTTGTGGTGTAGATGAGGGATCCTTTCTTTCTGGCTTGCCAGGAAAAATGGGGATGGCTCTTCTGGAGAGCTGAGGCAGCTTTAACATTTGTGGGAGAAGCCGCAGCACAGACCAGGCAAGGAGATTAGAGGCAGAGGAAGGAGCTCGGTTTTACAATTCCTCCTGCTGTCTGTTCCTGCAGCCGAGCTGTCTCCACTTCCTTGGCCCATAGGTCGCTGCAGAGCATCTTGGACTGCAGGGCTGGAGGTTCACCCAAAAGCTGCAAGGGGAGATGCTACAGAGGAGGGGAGATACTGATTGGTTTTCTACTGGTCTTCCGTTCTGTGGATTGTGGTGGGTCAACCCCAGCCAGCAGCTAAGCACCCACCAGCCGCTCGCCCACTGCCTCTATAGCAGGATGGCGGAGAGAACTGGAAAAGCAACAGCGAGAAAAAAACCTTTGTGGGTCAAGATAAAGACAGTTTAATGAGTGAAGGAAAGAGAGAGAGGAAAAAAAGTGATGCAAAAGCGTTCACTCACCACCTCCCACCAGCAGATCCATGCCCAGCCAGTCCTCGAGCAATGGTACCTTGGAAAAACTTCCTCCCCTCCCCAAGTTTTATTGCTGATCATGATGCTACATGGAATGGAATATCCCTCTGGTCCACTGGGGTCAGCTGTCCCTCCTGTGTCCTCTCCCGGCCTCTCTCTCACCCCCAGCCCACTCACTGCAGGGGCATTTTGGTTCAGCTTGTAGTAAGAGGGCTGGAGGCAGCAGCAGAGGCAGAACTTGGGGGGCTGTTTTTTGGCTCTGCATCAGCGATTTCCAACAGAAAGCAGGCGGTAGGAAGGGAGAGAGCAAATGTAACCCTGGCCTTCTCATAGGATCCCAGGGATTAAGCCTGCATGTGGTTTCCTCTCCTCCACAGCACTACTCTTACCCTCACCCTGGGCCTACAGCATCCCCCACACCACCACCAGTTGGTCTTCCATGCCACGGCCCCACGTTCCCAACCCACAGCCCTTATCATTGCTTCTGCCTCTCTGTCTCCCTTTTCCAGGTAGATGAACGGACTAGGACACCTTTAATCTTCAAAAGGTCCTTCACCCCACCTGCTTCTCTCCCTGAAGGAGAAGGAGCAGAAGACCCAAGCAGTCCACTGTGACAAGTCTTGCTGAAGGGGAAGGGGCACGCTGTACCGGAGGAAAGGGGTGCACAGGTCAGGAGTCATCTGCAGGCACACTCTTCCCATGGCTGGTTACGAGTAGTGAGGAGGAGGCCAGGAGAGATCCTGGGGTCCTGACATCCAGGTGGGGAGAGCAAAGGAGCGGGGAAGGTGTCTCCTTGCTGAACCTGCTTCCCTCAGGTGAAGGCAAGAGGGAGATGAGGGTTACGTCAGCCATCCTACTAGCGACGATGCTTTTGCCCCACATTTGCAGTCCACTCTCTCATTCCTGTCCTAGGTTCACCTTTTTGTCCAGTCCATCAGCTTCCTCCCCTGCTCCAGAGCCTGTTCCCACACCCCGGGGGTCGATCTCCCATGAGGTTGTTGCCCCAACCTTGATTTCACCTGCAGACTGTTTCGAGTGGGTGTTTGGAGGGAACAAGGTGATCCAGGCTGTTTCCCACTTCCTTTAGCACCTCACCAACACCGTATGTGACCCTGGGAAATAGGAAGGAGATCATGAGGTGATGGTGCCCGAGGATCATAGAAACGTGCAACTGGCTCGAGGAGCACGGTGCTCCTTCTCCGGTGCAGAAAGCTGGGTCTGTATCTTCACCTTCCCACCAGCCTTCTTTAGGGACATGAATGTCTAACCACTCTTCAGAGCCCTGGCAGCAGGGGCCACCCTCATGCTGCCTGGCCCTGTAGGCTTGTGACACTGTTCACAGGGGGCTTTGGAACGCTCTGTCACTGGGTCCTTCGACAAGCCCCTCAGCTACTGCAGGCCCCACAGCTGGTTTGGCATCTGCTGCATCGTGTGGGCTTGTGCATGGCAAGGAACAAAGCTGAGACATGACCACCAGCCTCTGGGAGCATTACTCCTAGGGGCTGGGCAGAAAGAAAGGTGAAAGCCCTAATAGCATCTCTGAGCTCTTTCCTTCGGGCTCCTCCATGGTGGGAGGATGGAGCTGCCCTGGGCTGAGCTTGAACAGACCTACCCTGGCACACACACAAGTGCATCCTCTTTCATTTCTGAGAAGCCCGTGAATTCAGTAGTAATGGTGAAGCCTTCCCTTGGGAAGGTCCATGCTTGCGGGACATCAGTTGAATGGAGAATCTGGTGCAAAAGCATGTCTGGCCTCAGAGGAAGCACATACTTCTATCCTCCCCTTGCAGGTGGCAGTTTCCACTACAGCAAAATAATCTGGAGTTGCCCGAAAACATGCCTCAAGAGGAGATGCCCGTCTTCATATGAATTTTTGGGTTCTCCAGCTTCATTTCAGCCCACATGGGACATCCTGAGCCTGCTCCAGGCTCCTCGGCACTGTAAGCAAAAGCAGCTTTTCCTTCCCCAGAATGAGCGACCAAAGGTGGGATCCATCTCGCAGTGTAGATGTGAGCTCGTCACCCGGGCTTGTGCTGCAGGCAGGCGCGGGGACAAGCAGAGCCACGGACCGATCCCACTGACATGCCTTCGTTGTCTCCTGCGGGATGCAGCGAGCCGTTTTCTGAAAAGGGCCTGCAGCTCCCCACAGGCTGAAAGGAGGTGGAGACAACGCCTCAGACACAGACGCTGCTGCTGACACACTGTCATGGTTTAACCCCAGCCAGCAACTCAGCACCACGCAGCCGCTTCCCCTCCCCCCTCCCAGTGGGGTGGGGAGGAAGAGGGAAAAAAAAAGTAAAACTGTTGAGATAAGAACAGTTTAATAACTAAAGTAAAACAAAATACACTACGAACTAATAATAATAATAATAATAATAAGATTGTAATGAACGGAATATAATAAAAACAGGAAATAACACCCAAGAAAAGGCAAGGGATGCACAATGCAATTGCTCGCCACCCGCTGACCGATGCCTGAGCAGCGATCTGCTCCTCCCGGCCAACTCCCCTGTTTATATACTGGGCATGACGTTCCATGGTATGGAATAGCCCTTTGGCTAGTTGGGGTCAGCTGTCCCGGCCATGCTCCCTCCCAGCTTCTTGCACACCTGCTTGCTGGCAGAGCATGGAAAACTGAAAATCCTTAACTTAAGATAAGCGCTACTTAGCAACAACTAAACCATCAATGTGTTATCAACAGTATTCTCACACTAAATCCAAAACACAGCACTGTACCAGTGTCGTGGTTTAACCCCAGCCAGCAACTAAGCACCACGCAGCCGCTTCCCCCTTCCCCCTCCCAGTGGGGGAGGAGGAGGAAAGAGGGAAAAAAAAAGTAAAACTCATGGGTTGAGATAAGAACAGTTTAATAACTAAAGTAAAATATAATACAACAATAGTAATAATAATATAATAATAATAATAGTAATGAAAGGAATATAAAAAGGAGGGGAGGAACGGAAAAAAAAACAAACAAACAAAAAAAGGCAAGGATGCACAATGCAATTGCTCACCACCCGCTGACCGATGCCAGTTAGTCCGAGCACGATCCGCGCCCCGGCCACCCCCCTGTTTATATACTGGGCATGACGTTCATGGTATGGAATAGCCCTTTGGCTAGTTCAGGTCAGCTGCCCCGGCTCTGCTCCCTCCCAGCTTCTTGCACACCTGCTTGCTGGCAGAGCATGGGAAAGTGAAAATCCTTGGCTAAGATAAGCGCTACTTAGCAACAACTAAAACATCGGAGTGTTATCAACATCATTCTCACACTAAATCCAAAACACAGCACTGTACCAGCTACTAAGAAGAAAATTAACTCTGTCCAGCCGAAACCAGGACAACCAGCTACTAAGACGAAAATTAACTCTATCATCTCAGCTGAAACCAGGACACACACATACAGACAAATCCCGCTGAAGTAACTTCATTCTGTACATTTAAAAAGCGATCCCTGTTGTGGGAGTGTCTTTTCAGTGGAAGTGTTGTTCAACAGGTGGAGAGCAAGGATGAAAGGCAACAGTCACGAGTTAAAGTTGGGGAAACTCTGACCAAACATAAAGGGTTAATTCTTCCCCTTGAGAGAGGTGCAGAACCAGGACAGAGGTACAGAGAGGTAACGAGATCTCCACCCTTGCAGATCCTACACAATTCAGCTGCACAAGGTCCAAAGACACCTAAGGCAGCTTTGAGGTTAGCCCTGCTGTGAGCAGGTGGTTGCAACAGAAACCTCCACAAGTTCCTTCCAACCTAAATCCTTCTGTGAGTCTGAACTCCCGAGGTCCCCTAAAAAAGCCTTCTCTTACTCCCTCCTCTTCATCAGGGCCACGTTTTGAGCCACGTCCCAGGACCCAGCCAGAACCAAGGGTAGACTTTTACCCCCTCGAATGACACCAGTGGAAACGTGAAGATGGGAATCTCCTCGTCAACACTGAAAAATGCCACCCGTCCCTCTCCATAATCCAGAGAGACCCGGATCCGCTTGGGAGCCTGGATTTCAGGAAGAAGAGTGCGATTAGGGGACGTGAAAGCTTGGAATTGCCCTGCCCACTGCCCCACTGCCCAGATGCCCGCCTCCGGTTTAAACTCAATATCGTCCTTCCTTTTCACATCTTCTCTAGAGACGCCCACAGTCCATCCTCCAGCATCCACCACCTCCACCTCCCAGTAGTATCTCCCTGAGGTGAAGCCATCACAGCCCAGCACGCAGCGCCACAGGCTAAATCTCTCAGGGATGTCGAGGACGTTCTGCCGCATGTCTTCTCGTCTCACACTTTTGCAGTCGCCAGACAGGACAAGGGCGCTGTGGGCTGTGTCTGAATCCAGAACCACCTTCACTGCAGGAGAGATGGAGTCAACACATCAGGGCAGAGCTCACCCCAGGAGAGATCTTTGCTGGGGCTGCATAAGGAAGAAGAAAAAGGGTGCAAGTGGTAGCTGGCAGACTGTGGCATGGGAAGCTGCACAAAGTAACAATATTAGTGCAAGGAACCCAAAATGAAGCAGAGAGATGACATCGAGCAGAGAGGGAGGAGGATCGTCAGCAGACCCCCAGGCTGAAGAAGTCCCCATGTCTCTAAAATGTGACCAGCACTGCTCACTGAGGACCAGGACTCTCCAGATTTGTCTGAAACTGGGGCATGCACCAAATGAACAACGGGTCTGAGTACTACGCTTCCTCCTGTAAAGTGAGGGTTGGCAGAAGCATCCCTGGTCCCACCAGCATCACTGCGGGAGGGGAACTACCAGGAAGGGAGATTAAAGCAGGGAAGATGATTCAGCAGCCTGAAAGACTAAACTTTAATTACCTTCTTTTATAGGCGCTGCATATCTTCTCCATGCTTTAAAAAACATAAAAAAACACAGATGAGAGGTAATCTGAACACACGTGTACCGGATTAGCTCATTATATTTGTGAAAGTCATCTCACAGCATGTAGCTTCAAAACGTCAATGTCCAGCTACGTGAAAGGGCTCCATCCATTTTCTACAAATATAATCACGCTGCCTGTCCCGATTCAGACATATTTATAGTCTGTTTGTACTTTCTTTGAAAACTGAAAGAATTTTCTTCTTCGTATAGAAGGATTACAGACAATAGCTTGAAAACTCATAAAGAGCAAAGGAAAATAACATTTCTGAAATGAGCTCAGTATTTGCTACCTCTTCTGTTCCCAAAAGGAAAATCAAAACGCGGGCATATGTGCAAAACCCAGATGAGAAAATGGCCCAACTGAAAAGTCTCCCATGTAGGAAGGAGAACGATACTCACCCAGTTCTTCAGCTTGCTTCTCTGAAAAAGAAGATAAATCAGCACCAATGGGTTGTGGGATATTGATTTGGGTATAACCTCTCCCGTAACCGCGGGTTTCTGCTAAGACTCGGCAATGCAAAGCCCGCTCCCACCCCCAGCCTGGAGCTCTGCTCTGCAGGTGATGGTGCAGGTTGTCCTGCCCCAGTCTGGGGCAGGAAAAGGGCTCTGGGAGGTCCCTCGCCTACAAGGCGACCTGTCGCAGGGCACTCTCACCCTGCCTGCGCCACCGCTGCAGTCATCCATCCCCAACCCCAGACACCATCTTCAATGATCTTTAATTTTTTGATTCTCAAATTCACTCTCTCCTTTCCCCCTTATCCCCAACCACTCTTTCGTTCACTTCACACTTTAAAAGTGTAAATGAAACAAAAGACCGCCACCCTATACAGACTCTGTAAAAAATCCTTTGTAAGGAAGAGAAGGAGACTCACCAATTTCTGCATCACGGTCCCCTGAACAACAAACAGAAACACACACGAGTTACTATTTGACACAGTCCCTTCCCTGGGACCCCAGCTAAAGGACCACAGAGGTGAGGAGAGGCTGTGATGAAGGGGGCAGATGCGCTGATTTGCACTCTGATTGCAAGGATGCTCATGATTCCCGAGTGAGCTGACCTGTATTTATTTTCCCCATCATTTATTTCCCCCTGCACTGGCACCAATTTAGCAAGAGCTCATTTTTAATAGCCAAAGGACTATTCCTTGGCAATTCTATGAGCTACAAGCAAGCAAGCAAACAAACAAATAAAAACATGTGCCCTTTTCAAGTGTTTTTGTTGGTTTTAATCTCTTGGTAACCAAGCTACTTTTTTATAAGAAAATTCTCAACAGCTTAGGTTTCCATAATCTTCCCCTAAAACCCAATAACTTTTCAGCACTATTTCACTACTTAAATTAAAAAGAAAGTGACAGCCACTCAGGGAAAAAATCCTAACGACTTTACAGAGTGAATTTTCACACTATTAGGGGCTCAGGGGAGGGGGAAGTAAAGTATCTGCCTAAAAAGAACATTTGGACAGAATGAGAGGATGAATAAAAAAGTCTGAAAGTTTTCACAGAGGATTTCACCAGGAAGATGGGGAGCGAGACTTACGCAGTGCTGCCTCGTGCGTCGCTGAAAAGAAAACCAGAACAGAGCGTCACCACCAAAGCCGATTCCTTTTGCCCCGATACACTTGGTGGGGGTGGGAGGAGGCGGAAATTGCTCACGATGGAAAAGCTTCAACCCAGGAGCAACTCAAGACCTTTCTTCTCAAGACATTTGGCGATCTTGCCCACCCTCCCTGAACCCACCTTGGGCAGAGGCCAGCGCTGCGTTGCTGGAGATCCGAGCAAGGGCTCCAGCTCCAGGGCAGCGGTGAAGGGGCAGGTTTGCATCAACAAGGGAGGAGCATGGGGTTAAATTTCACCTTCGGTGCTACCTAACCATCCTGCCCCTGTGTTTTTTTAGTGCTGAGACAAAGCTGAGGCCCCTGCAAAATGAAATGTGCTACCCCGAAGCTTCCTCCAGCTTTGGAAAGAACCTTGAGAGCCCTTTGAAAAGCAAAAAGTTCACTGTTGCTACAACATCTGTTCACGCTTTCTTTGGTTCTGCAATGCTTTTCCTTAAAATTACAACATCATCTCATAATTTCATAAATTAATTTCACAATTTTCTATAGCCGCTCGCCAAACCATTTCCCTCCCCCACATCCCCCAGAAATTCTTCCGTTTGAGGGAATTCTCCAATTTCTGGAAAATGGAAAGTAAAGCTTACCTATTTTTTTCTCATGCGTTCCTGCGAAGGAAAGAAAGAAATGTAAGTAATTTTTAAAAACATCCCTTCCAAAGAGCACTGATTAAACCACAGCAGGAGTCACAGCCACTTGCAAGGCAGAAAGGCCGTGGGGTCTGGAAGTGCTGCGGTGCCTGCACGACCCACCGGCTCCGCTCCTTTTGGTCAGAAATACAGGATTTCAGTTTCCTTCATTCCTCCGTATTAGTTACCCCAGAGGGGTCTTTCAGAAGGAAAGGAAGCCCTGCCAGGCCCCAAAAGTGCCAGGGTTTTTTTGCAGGGCGAGGCAAATTATTGCTCCATTTCTGCGGGCAGAATGCACCCTCAGCCGGGGCAGAGGAACGGCTGGCTCGCGCTGCTTTAAGGCCCACTTCCTTCTTTGCTAGCCTTTGTGTTGGAGAAACAGCTTTTCTTTGCTTGCCAGAAATTAAATCCCTGGGTCTTTAAGTTCCCTGGCACCGTACGTGTGTCCGAGACACCGAGACAAGACTCCGGCACCATCGGGGCATTTCTCAAACTCACTCGTCCATCAAAAGCAGAGGCAGCCGAATAGGACAGCCGCCCAGCCCCTTCCCCAAACACCGCGCCAGGATGATACCTTTAATTTTCAATAGATAGGCAGCGATAATGAGGAGAGCGACCACAGCAGCCAGGACCACGCCCAGGGCGATCATCCAAGGATGGGCGTTTTGGAAAAAGGGATCTGAAAAATAAAATCCCCAAAGGGGCTGGGTTACTCTGCAAGTAACCTAAGCAAGCAACAGGAAGCGGATTATTTCTATTTATTTCATACAAGCTCCTCCCAAGCAGGCCTGAATCCCATCGAGAGTGAAAATCAGCTCCTGACGGGACTCCACAAACCAACAAAAAACAGTATTTAAAAAAAAAAATCCATTTTGGCAATTCAGCACTTGTCCGAGGCTGATGACATTTTGTCTGCATACATTGTGGGGGATTTTTAAAGCGAAAATGGATTTCTAACCAAATTATTTCTAGTTAAAGCATGCTTTCTTCTCCTTTGGAAAAAAAAATTGTATTTCATTAGGCAACATAGGATCAGAAACAGGGTAACAAATACAGCAACACCCCAGTGCAGAGCAGTATCACCAGGAGAAAGGTACGGGCCCCCCGGGAAATAAAGTCTCCCAAAATTGTTCATTCCCAAAGTAAAAAAGGAACAGGATGCAGCTGAAAAGGATGTGACACTGTGGTGCGGTTTGGTGTATGTTCAGTCCAGTTCACCACTGCACCTCTGTTCTGATATATTCCCCGCCCCAAATCAACCTTGCAGTAAAAAAGGAGCTTTTCTGTGTGACAAGGAAAAAATAAAAATATATTCAATACATGCAGATGCTAAAATGAGACACAATGATTTATTTCTCATACCAAACCAGGAGAACAGGATTTCACAGCAGGTGAGACTAAGGGCACGGGTTGGTTTCTCCTTTTTTGTTTGGTTCCAGTGTTGTGAATGTTTGTGTTTAATCCAGGTGTCTATAGAAACTCTGCTACAATGACGGTTGTCTTTTTCCCCCCTAACCCCACACTTCAAGACGGAACTGGTGAATTTTGGCAGCACACCTGCACAAACGCTGCCGAAAGCCGCAGCTGTTTGCACACGCAGCGTGCAAAATACACTTGATGCACCGAACACACAGCCTGCAAGGTGCACCTGAGATTTTCTGCCGGCGGCGCTTTCTGAGCACAGCTCCATCGGAAAGGTTAACAGGGCGATGCCCTCGTCCTCTGCTCACCTGATACGTAAAAAGCTGACGTCCGTTCTTGGCTGCGCAGGGCATGTTGGACCGAGCAGGAGAGTTTCTCGTTCACGCCCCTGGTGAGGATTATGCTGCTTTCCACTGCAAAGAGTCCGCTCGCGTCCTGGGTCACTTTTTTGGAGAGGGATGGGAAATGCCGCCCGTGGGGATCTTGCCACAGCACCTGGGGCTGCGGGTACCAGCCGGCCGAGTGACAGGCCACCCGGATCCCCCCGTCCTGGTAGCGCTCCAGCGTGATGAGCGGGGCAGAGCCGGTGGCTGCGGGAAAAGAGAGACCCCCAGGTGATGCTGCGAGATGCCGGATATCGGGGGAATAAGGTGGCCTGGCTGTTCCTCTCCCTGACAAGAAGGGCTAAACTTCAACATAGACAAATCCTAGGTTTTTTTAAAAGACAAGTGTCACCTGGAGTCAGGACGTTTCTTGCAGTCTTTTTCACATAACTCAAAGATCTGCTCTAGAGGCTACTACTGCAGCAAAATAATCTGCAGGCCTGGATATTAAAATATAAAAGCACGAACCAAGACATTCTTACTTTATTACCCAATGCCAAATTTTTTTCTTACACCCACTTATATGAAGAAGACAATATCAAGAACACTTCGGAAGTAGGTAGCATGTCTCACAAGCTCCTTACGGCCGCCCAGTAGGCAGTTTTACCTCTCTGAGACATTCTTGGTATTTTCAACCATGGGACTTACTTAATAAAACCCTATTTCCAAAGCATCCACCGGAAATTGCTTCTGGGAAGAAGGACAGGGAAGAAGAGCGCTGGCTACGAGCAAGTAAATTAGAGGTGCCAGGGAGACGGACTACAGACCTGTCACCTTCAGCTCCACCACAGCCTCATCATAACTTGAGTCATGGCGAACAAAGCAGGTGTAATTCCCTCCATCAGACAGTTGGACATGCAAAATTGTCAAGTCCACACTGCCCTTGGCGAGGCCGTCCTTCCACAGCTCGGTGCGCCCTTGGTATTGATGCATCTGCTCCCCGAACTGGTCCTGGCCGTCCTTGTAGCGATGCACAAAGGGCGAGAATTGTTCCCGAAACCAGATCACCTCCATGTCCTGTGTGCTCCGCTCTGGGGAGAAGCGGCAGGGCAACACCACGTCCTTGCCCATGGCCACGGTGATGGGGCCGGGGGTCCCATCACAGTGAGCGGAGCTGGAGAAACCCCCGGAGGAAGAAGAAATAACCATGAGTTTGCTGTGGCGACTGAGCTCGGAAAACCAGCGGATGCTGCTCCGCACGGTTCGCGTGCTGCCGTGCCGTGCCATCGCGTTGGCAGCGTAACCTGCCAGGGAGACGAGGCATTGAGGGGAGGGCTGGGAGAGGGACCCCTGCCATGCAGCACGCTGAGCAGGCTGGGGCCGGGCCACCACCCGTTCCTCTGCTTCCCTGTCCTGCGCTAGCGGGAAAGTTCTTCAAATCCCTAAAAGATGGTTTGTTCTCAAGGGGACAAGTGCTGCCCATGCTGCTCAGGGTGGGGAGAAAGCAGGATAAGGAACGAAGGAAGCGGCTGGAAGGTTTCTGGGTGGTTGGCCGGAGAAAGCAGACAACTTGGGTACAAATAAAACTCAAATTTCCTCAGCTATTCGCACCTATTACAAGAGAAAATAAAAACATCTCAGGTGCTCTGGGCATCTTTGCAAATTAAAAAAAAAGGCTTATTAATAAGCTGGCCACTCCACTCACAGAGAAAGTGGTTTCTGGTTGAAGGAAAACAAAAGCAAATCAACTTTTTTTTGGCAAGGTAACTTTTGAGTCAACTGTTGTGCTGCATCCTTTTGCCAGGGCGGCCTTGAAGAAGCTGCTTCAGGTCAGCAATCTAACAGAAAAAAGAGCCCAGAATATTTTCTAAACATTTTTGTTGTTCTTTTTTCCCTTTATTGAATTGGTTCTGCAAAGGGTCCAGCACACCCTGGACACAGCCCAGTAAAGCAATGACATGCTGGGACTGTGCTGGGAACGGGGAAAGCAGGGAGGGAAATGGCAGCAAACTATAATCAACTCATCGGCATCATCTAATCTCCGCCTGAGTTCAGCGAGGTTGTGCGAATGCCTGCGCTGACACGGCCGGAGGTAATAAACCAGGATCCAGAAGGATGCTGGCGCTCTCAGAAGCGGACAAGGTTTATGGCAAAGGGTCTCATCCTGCTCTGGGCTCTGCCATTCACGGGGAGTTGCTGCACTGGAAGCCGGGAAAATATTCAGGCTGGAAGCAATGCCACAGGGATCAGCAAGAACCAGGGGGATCCCTACCTGACTGCAGCTTGTGAACTTGGAGAACTAAACCATAAATGATAAAAGCCGGCAGAGAGCAGCGGAGGTGGAAACCGGAGAGCATCCTCTTCGCTGGAGCACAACCTGGAGACGAGGAAGGAGAGGGAAAGGGCAAAAGGGAGAAGAAACAAGGGAATACAAAAAAAGCAGAATTCACTTTTAAAGGGGTTTATTGCTGATTGCAGCCTCTTTTTATGATGTCTAGGGAAGAGCCTCAGGTGCTGAAGGTTGAAATCGGTTTTCCATCATCAGCCTGAATTTGCTTGGTGCTTTACATACAAACTACCCGACTGGTATAAAAAGTTGTAGGAATTTCCCATGGGGAAACAAAGGACAAGCTGCAACATCTCCTCTAATTCCATGAAAAAGTGGCAGTTGTTTTAATATGGAGCCTTTGCTTTTCTTATCCAGCCGTAAGAAAGAGACGGAAAGGTGCAGGACGAGAAGGAGAAACCCAGACCAAATGCACGTGGAGCTGGGGCTGCGCGCTTCTCCTGCGGGACAAACTCGGGACTCGGTAGCACATCCCCTGCCACCGCAGCGAGGGCAGGGGTCTCAGACCAGGGAAAGCACAATAACCAAAACACTAATTCAACACCCGGCCAAGATGGGACCTGGCCCTGCTCTGAACCCCCCTAAAAGCCTCTTATCACTCTCTGACGTAGTCCTGGCTTTGTTCACGAGAGGTGAAATCCATGACCCATTTTGGCAGATGGCAGAAAGTGATTTCAACCTGCAGCTTTCCGAGAGACGACACGTACCTGGAGGCCCCAAGCTCCTTCCTGGGCTCTGGGCTGGGGCAGGAGCTACTCAGCCGTCACCCGGTGCGTCCAGAGGGGTCATCCCGATTCGAGCTAAGCTTTTCCCTGTCCAAGAAACAAATAAAAACGTCACTCTGCGTCCCAGCCTGCTATCAGTTTCCTCCTGCGCTGCCTCCGCTCAAAAATGAAAGTTGCTGAGTGACTTAGGGGTTTTTTGGCAATGCTTTTGTCTGGAAATGCTCTTCTGGCAACATCCACAGGCACGCCCCTGCTGCAGACACCCTCCACGGCTGCGTATCGCAGCCTCCTCCCACGGCTCTCCCCGGACTTGGGAGGGGATGGATACTGGCAGCAGTTTGCACGTCCCCGGCGAAAAGCCCAGAGGCAGTGGGAAGGAGGGAGGTGACGGAGCCAGGATTTGCACCCAGAGGCGGTGCCGGGGTGGGAGCAAAGCCCAGCACTAGCTTAAAAATTGCTTAAAAGCAATTCCCGCCCCGGTCAAGAGGTGAGGCCGTCGAGGAC